>NW_008705610.1:98018-114950 GCF_000186865.1 Aureococcus anophagefferens
TTCTCTCAGAGCGGTCTCGAGGCACGGATAGGTTGTTTGGAACGAGCGCGCGCGGCGGCACACTCAAGTCGAAGCGACGTTGAATCACGGCCCCGCGCGCCACTTCGTCGGTATACAAGGCGTCGAAGTAGTCGCCCGTCCGGAGATGCGCCGCGTCGTAGGCCGCGCCGAGCTTGTCCACGATCATCTTCGCCCGGGTGATCAGGCGGCTGTTGACGGTCAGCACGTTGGGGTTGAGCTCTCGGTCGTCCTTCATCTTCGAGAGGACCCACCGCTTCGGAGAACTCAGGCTCATGTGGTACATGGTCTTGTCAACGGGGACCTCGACGACCACGTTTTTCGGCGGATCGAGCAGGAAGTCTTCGCAGGTGGCCACGTCGCCGCATCGCGCCGCGTCGTCGCGGATCCGCGTGGGCCACCGCTTCCGGTGGTCCTCGAAGTAGCGCTGCGACACCCACGGCACGCGCAGCGAGTCGCAGGTGAAGACGCGGCAGGTCTTCGTCGGGAAGGGGTCGCCGGCGTCGTGGGGTGGGATCGTGTCCGGGACGACGAGGGTCCGGTTCAGCAGGATGGCCATGAGGCGCGCGTTCTCCAGCGCGATGCGCTGGTTGTTGAGGCCCTCGGTCTCGTTGTAGGTGAGGTACCGGTTGTTTCCGGGCCCGCGGCGCTCGTTGTGGCTGGTGTGGCTGCCGTGGATGACGTGCCACTTCGCGTGCGCGCACGCTGCGAGGGCGATTAAGAGCGGATGCCACCCCATAAAAAAAAAATACAGGAGCTGGTGGGGAGCACTACATACAATAGAGAGGTCGCTCGCGATCCCGAGGTCTCGCAAATTTCGAGATCTCGAGAGTCCATCTAGTGGGACTGATTGGCTGTGAGGCGACGCGATGGTGTGCCAACGAGGGGCTGCTGCGGGGCGAGTCTCCGGTCGATTTCGACGTGCGCTTCGGCGCCGCGCGCCTGCGGGCCCCGCTCGGGGCGCAGCGCCCGAAGACCCCGTCCGATTCGGTGCGGGGGGCGCCGAGTTCCGGCTGCCCATCGACTGGCTGCCGCGCGCCGAGGGCATGGTGCGCGCGGGGACGACGGACGCGGCCGTGAGCTGCGGTTCGCGGCGGCGCTGGACGTGCGGAACGCTGGGTTGGACGTGTCGGTGGCGCAGCCCACCGCGGCTCCGGTCGCCGCGCCCCGCGTGCCCGTGGACGAGGTGAACCTGGTGCCCAGCAAGATGCTGACGGATTTTTGGAAACGCGGCCGCCCAAGGCGGACGCGGAGACGGCGCCGGCGCTGGGACGCTGAGGCCGGGGCCGAACCGCGCGACGGGCCGGCCAAGCCGGCTCGCATCAACGCGAGGCTCATGGACGAGGTGGACCTGGTGCCCAGCAAGATGCTGACGGATTTTTGGAGGGTCGCGCCGGCGGCACGGGCCAAGCCCGGGGCGCTACGCGCGACGGCCCTCGTCGGTGCCAAGCGCCGGCGGCGGAGCCGAGACCTAGCCGCCCGACGGGTCGGCCAAGCCGACTCGAAGGACTGGCGGAAGGCGCGCCGGCGGCACGGGCCAAGCCCGGGTCGTCGCGCGCGCCGGCCCGCGCCGGCGCCAAGCGCCGGCGCTGGAGCCGAGACCCGAGCCGCCCGACGAGCCGGCCAAGCCGACTCGGAGGGCCGGCCGCGGCGGGAGACGTGCCGGCGGAACGGGCCAAGCCCGGGCCGCCGCGTACGCCGGCCTGCCTGGAGAAATCGCAGCGGGACACGCCGGCCCTGGCAGCCGGCCTCCTGCTGCGGTATGCTCCCCCGTCTGGACCTCGCGGCCTCCGAGTGCGTAGCGTCCCCGATCGAGAGCCAAGCTCCGCGGGCCGCGTCAGGAGCCAAGCTCCGCGCCAGGGACGTCTGGGCCCCTGCAACAGGGACGATCCCGGCCCCTCAAAAGGAGCCTCCCCGAGGCCCGGTGCGGCTTTAGTGGGCCCCCCAGTGCCCGCGCCTGCCCAAGGTAGGCGCGTAGGCGGGGTGTGTCGCCTAATGCGCTAGAGCATATGCAAAACTAACCCTTGACGGAATAAACTTCACAATCTATGATGAATTTTGGGATATTGATGGCTCGGAGCGCACAGCTTATATTGAAGGAGATGCAGACCTTTAAACGAATGGCTCGCATCGTTTATGATATATACGTTGGGCAATTATAATCACTACGGCTCATTTCCTATATGGAGAGAGGTTCAGTTTTGCTTTGGATGATCTTTGGAATAGACATTGCCGACTGTTGAAGGTGCCGAGCACGGATCTCTACTCCGCAGGACGCCGGGCGCTCGGATGCGCCGAATGATGCTATGGTCGTCTTCGCAGCCCCTCAACTCCGCGAATACCCCGAGATGGGCAACGATCTCAGCAGCTGTATGGACCGAATGCGCACGGATGACGCGCCGGTGAAAACGAGACATCTAGGCGATTCGGTAGGGACTCAGACGGGCGGTTACAGGGAGCGAAATGGGGCGCGCTCGACTCCCCCGACCTCTTAAAGCTGTTTTCGAGCCCACGCAGCACCACGGATCACCGAGGGGTCGTCTGGTTCGAAGGGTTGGGCAGCGAGACTCGAAATCGTCGATTTCGTCTGGTCGCGGCTCGGGCGCCGCGGCAGCCCGACACCGCGAAGGTTTTTGGCAGCCCCAGCTCCAGGGACGCGAGGAGGTTACCCCACGCCATCCCCGTGTCGACTCGTTCCATCGCCTCCAGCTGCGTCACGCCCCGGGCCGCCAAGGCCTCCTCACGGGCTGCCCCGCCCCCGCCCCCCGCCCCCGCACGCAGCCTCCATGACGCGCCGCGCGCACCGAATGTCGATCCCACGGCGCGGGGGAGCTTCGCCGGCGGGGGGCGGTGGCGGCCCCTGCCACACGCTGGGTTCCCGAGCCCCGTCCGCGAGTTTCTAAAAATCTCCCTTCGATGTCCAAACACGCTTTGGACGTCCAAAAACGATGGTCCAAACAAGCTTTGGACGACCGCCAAACACGATGATGACGTTCACTTTGGATGTTGAATGTCCAAAACAACATCCAAAACATCATCCAAAAAAACTGAACCTCTCTAATAGAATGCTGCGTACGCCAAACAAGACTAAGTCTTACAAGGCCGAAAACAACCATAGGGCTAGCCGCGGCCATAGAAGTATTTATTTATTATTTGGGGCCGCCGGCTGTAGTATGTCATAGAGGTCCTCCGTCGACCACGCGCGCGCGGGTCGACTGCCGAACTGAAATGTTGGCAAAATTGTTGAATTATGCCCCCCTCCGGGCGCGCGCGCTAATCGTATCGTTTGAGACACTTTTCAGGGTGTGGGGTCGCCGGTTCGGGTTGGGAGTCGTAATTAAATGTTCAACAAAACGCTTACTTGAAGGGAAGCACCCTGGGTTATTCGTTTTCAAATTTTGTTTTCGGCCTTGAAGTCTTAGGTCCACTTGGCCTTTCGTATCTCCCACTAGTCTGAGCTAAAGGAAGCTCACTAACTCGTTACCGGAAACAAATTGTACTGCCGTAAATGCAATTATCGGAAACATATTGTACTGCCGTAAATGCAATTTCGGGCTCGGCTGGTGTGTGTGATTTGAGCTTAGTTTCCGTCCACTTGGCCTTACGTATCTCCCGCTAGCCTGAAGCTAAAGGAAGCAAGGTACATAACTCCTCCCTCGAAGGGAGGCTGAGCTCAATTAATTCAAAGAAGCCTAAAGAGGCCGACGGCGCGTCGCTCGTCATTAGCGATGACTCGCAACGTACCCGTGGGCACCTCAGAGGTCGCTCTGGTCGCGGATTTTGCACGTCGCTCGAAGGGCGTGGCGGGGAATGAGCGCCCCGGCTAGGATGCTAATGCGGAGAATCGGTCTAGTTCGCCATGTCTTCCCACGCGTGGGAAACCGCCATCCGCTCGACAGCTCGCGGCGGCCGAAGCGCGATGCGTCGCCTCACCGAGCCGACGCTCGGTTCCGCCGCGAGAACGCTCGCCTCGCCGCGACGGCCTCGATCTCGGAAAGGCCGGCGCGATCTCCGTCGTCGAAAGCGACGTCCCACAGCTTCATGCGTCGCGCCTTCTCTCCCGGTCGGCGCCGCACGTCCCCGACCGTGACCTCGGCGACGGTGCCGTCGTACGCTTCTCCGTCGTAGAAGAACTTGGTGACGCGGTCGCCTTCGCCCGGCGCCTCCCCCGACCCGAATTTTTTCTTGTTGAAGACGCCGTACGCTTCTTTGTACCATTCCTCGTCTTCGGCGAGCTCCAGGACCGTGTACAGCGGACACGGGGCGTCCCCGGCGTCCACGACCCACTCCGACGACGTCCTTTGGTAGCGCACCTTCGCGATAGCCTTGCGCAGACCATCTTGATCCGTGAACCATTTTCCCGCGAGTTCTTTCGTCCATTGCTTCGTACCAAACGCCAAGAGCTTGTTCGCCGCTTCTTCCGCGACGCGAATCGATTTTCGCGGCACGGTTTGCTCGGCGCATCGGCGCTTTCTTCCCGTTTTTGCGTCGCTTCCGTTCCCGCGGCGCACACGTCCTCGCGTGATGCCGTAGGCTATGCCCAACCCTCCGATGACAGCACCGAGGCCCGCGATACCTCGAGCGAGCTTACGTCCACTCATCTTCGCTCAATAGTAGCGTGTTCAGTGGCGCCGAAGCTCTAGAGGTTACAAGTAGTCATAATACGGATCCCTAGAATTTCCCTAGACTTCTAGATTGACTAGAGAATATCCCTAGCAATCCCAGGGGCTGGTAGCAAGCGCTCGCTCGCGCCGTCAAAAAAGTGATGAAGAGGATTCCGGATGCCGGCGTTGACTCGGACGCAGACCGACCTCGCAAAGTCGAGAGGACGAGCGATTTGGAAAATAAGGTGGTCATCTTGACGCGCGAGCGCGATGCGTTGGCACTAAAAAATCGAATCATGAGGCAGATTCTGGACTTTAGAAACGCAACTGTCGCGAGAGAGACCCAAGTAACATCATATTTGAGGCACGTTGGAGTTCCTACGATGCCATCCGAGCCGTACTTTAGGCTGAAGAACGCTGAGCTCCTCGCAGCTTGCGAGGAAGTTGACACGATGAAGGAAGCGACGCTTTCCGAGACCGACGCGTGCGTACGCGCGCGTTCTTCAAATAACGCTGGTCATAACAGGTATCTACGTTCTCCCGCTATTCACCATGCCATCTCGCTCCTTGGTCCCGAATTTAACTTTGTCGATTACCTCGATGGCGAAAACGCGTTCGTTTGCGGCGACGTTTTTTACGTGTTTGAGCTTAATCGACGTCGGGCGCAGGCTTTTTCAAGACATCGCCGCCAAATTTAGTGAAGACGTGCAGGAGGAAGAAGGAACAGATGAGGACGAAGAAGGAGACACGGAGGAAGAAGGAGAGAGTGAAGAAGAGGAGGAAGAAGCGGAGACCGAAGAAGACGAACAATGATATCAAGCAAGAGTGCCGGTCGACGGCGTGCTCTCTGTAAGTGTGGTCTGGTGGGGCGTTCTTCGAATCACAAAATGCGAAGATTGTTGCTCTCAGCGCGGTACGTTTGGTGGGTATGAGGCTTTCAAGAGGGTGGTCTTCTTGTGTCGTGTAAAGGCGGCTGTGCCGTGTAAGGATGAGTGGAGTGTATGTAAGGTCTGGTGGGGCGTTCTTCGAATCGCAGAATGTGAAGATTGTTGCTCTCAGCGCGGTACGTTTGGTGGGTATGAGGCTCGAGGGTGGTCTTCTTGTGTCGTGTAAAGGCGGCTGTGCCGTGTAAGGATGAGTGGAGCAAAGAGAGGTGGAATTACACGGTGAGAGAAAGGTGGGGCATGAAGCCGGTGTGCATCAGAGAATAGTGATTAACCTAGCGACAGAAAAAACGAACGACGTCGCCTTCTTCCTGCCCATTCCACAATGATTCGAGTGCTGCGATGTCACTTGTGGCGCGACGCGGCACTGCGATTCTTGGCGGCACGAAGGAGCTTCAAACCACGCCATGTCAACGAGGGATTCGTTAACAAATAAGCAAGGAAATTTCCGACAGAAATCATTACTCCGGACCCCGGACGTACGGCTTCTGGCCCTGCTGCGCGCGTGCTCTAGTATCAGAGCCGCCGCATGGCGGTGTCAGCTGGTGGTGATATTGGCGACGGGCTGGCAGCACGTGGGAACAAAAAAGCTTGTGAAAGCTGCGTTGGCAAAATTGCACCTGGAGGTCGCGCACGTGTCTTATTGGGACTACCCGAAGCACGTTAGCATGAATTCCAGAGACGCCGAGCTCTGGTACAAGAGCGAAGCGAATTCTCTGAGTCGCTTGACGCGAAACTCAACCGCGCTGTTCAAGACGCGTTGCCAGAGCACGCAGCGTCCGTCGTTTCAGAGTTGGGCAGTCGGTTCAAGGTCACACACTGTTGCAGATTTGCCAGTATTGCGCACGATTTGCGCCCGGTTTGATGCATGGACGCGACCGACGTCGACCTCGAATACGGCGGCGCCGCGACGCCCGTCGACGCCGCGAAGCCGGAAAACGACTACGCGCACCACTTCGACGCCGACGTCGTCATCCCCGACCGCATCGCCCGGCCCGCCGTCGCCTCGGCCCACTGCTTCCTCGCGCTCGCCCTGGTCAGCTTCTTGCGGGGCTACGACGTCCTGGCGGCCGTCGCGCTCGGCCTCTACGGCACGTCCGTGAACCACTGGCGCAGGCCGCGCGTGACGAGCTGGCGCCACGCCGCGGACCTGCTCGCCGTCGCGGCGACGGCCGCGTACGGGTCCTACCTCGCGACGGCGCGCGCGCGGTCGCCGGCCTGGTGGGCGTCGCTCGCCGCCGTCGCCGCGGCCTTCGCCTACAACGAGACGCGCTACTACCGGGAGGTGCACGACCGCGCGTCGTCGTCGTTCTCGCGGCCGGGCACCGCGGCGCGCGACGCGGCCTACCGCCGCGCGACGTGGACGCACGTCGCTACGGCGGCCCGTCTTCGTCCTCCGCGGCCTCGACGACCCCTGATTAGCAGCCCACGTTCCGCGCGACCTCCCAGGCGCCCCGCGGGGTCCGCCTCCGTTTCGACTCGTAGCGCCGCAGCGATAGTAGCGTACTGTAACCTTAACCTAGTATAGTCATTGAGATAGAGAGAGAGAGACAGAGAGAGACAGACAGCAAGGTCAGTCTATATTCTTTGCATAGCCCCACTAGGGTAATGTTCACCCAGTGTGCCACCTCCTACGCTTAGACCGCCATTAGCCTGTTGAACGGAGGCCCGACGTCCCCGGGCCGAGCGCCGCCCACGCGAGCCTATGGGCCCAGAGACGCCGATGTACCGCCACTGCGTAGCCTCGATAGTTCACCCTCGGACGGCAGGGCAGCCTCATTAGGCTGCCTTCCTGTCCCGGAGTTCACTATCTCGCTAGTCACGGAACACCCCTTGAGGCCTTGATAAATCACAACTAAATACAAACTAAATAAACTAAATATTTAGTCCAAAGTCCAAGGAGCCGCTCGAGGCGTAAAATTGCTGCGGCCCGGCTCGACAGTGTAGCGTTGGCTCTGCATGCATCTTGCTTCAAAACTTAATCGATGCGAGCGGTAAAAAGATTTCCCTAGCGAGTAGAGCTTGAGCCGCACTGTTCAATGCCTACGGCTCCATGTCCATGTGCGGGGTACGGTAACAAGCAACCTGGAAAGTTGACTGACTGCAGGAACGAAAATTGTAAGGGGAATTGTAACCTTAAAGGTGCCAATGGTGGCCTCTGTTCCTCCTGCCTCGGAAAACGGAAGAAGAGGGAAACAGCAACAAACCACACTTCGGAGTCCCGCGTAGAGGATCCCTCCGTCCTCGCTTGTGATGTAAGAGTGACACAGGATTATATAGATGAGTTAAACAGGGTATTGCAAGAACTGACAACCAGAAGGACGCCTCGGAGGGGTTTGGTCGAAATAGACTCGGCAAATGAAATCTACATCCCCTCCTCGGCACTAGCAAAGAAGCCCGTGATGGCCAGAACGGCGGATGATGGTGATGTAAGTTACGACGCTTTTGAGGGCCTCGATCGGGATGTGAAATGCAATCTGATTCGGTGGACCGACGTCGCGGTAGAGGCAGCCTCAAAGGAACTCGGAAAAGAGTATGCCTTCTCCGCATTTTCATTGATTTTTTCATGGAAATCGGAGCAACAAATATATCACATCGACTTACAGATGGGCGCTTATCAGTTTGCTTTGATTCTCACGGAAAGTGAAAGTACGATTTATTCATCCGCAACGATGTCACTCGAGGACGCGTGCATCGACCTCGGTATCGACCATTTCAATGATCCCACTCTAAAAAATTTTTGTTCACTACTTTCTCCTCTCAATAGAATTGATCACTCCAGCAAATCAATTACGGATGGGCTGGTGACACCGGGAACACTTTGCATGATGGAAGGCGGGAAGATTCACGCGAAGCCGAAGAACAAGGGGTTCAGGGCGGTCATCTTCTTTTCCGCGTGCCCGATTGGGCGGCGCGCCTACAACCCAAATGAGCAGTATAACGTGTTTAGTCTGCTGGACGAGATTTATGGTCGTGCTGACAGTCATGAAAAACCCAAGATCAAGATGGAATTCGAAAAGCATCTCCCATACTACAAAGAAAAATACGGTGAGGAGCATCTCCGCCAAGTTCTCTCCCGCCTCCCCGCTAGGAGCCCCCTTTCACAACGAGGCCTCTCCTACTTGCCATAACCCGGGTACGTCTGGGCCGGTGGGAGTGCACCGTTCAGGTGAGTCGACCCAGAGACCGGAATCGAGGCGGAACGAGATCTCGCCTGGGGCGAAGACGGAAATTCGGCGGCGATTTGGTGTTTCCACACTTCAAGAAAAAAAAAAGAAAAAAATCGGCGCCGAAGGCGCCGGGAGGCGGCGCCGGAGGCGCCGAGGGAGCGCCGGAGGCGCCGGGGGCGCGGGGGGACAACAACACGGGTATTAAAACTATGATGGCCACGGGTATTTGTCGAGCATGGCCGCGTCGCTCACCGTGAACGTGCCGCCCAGCTCGCCGAGCTTGCGCTTGAGGCTCGCCCTTGAGCCGCACGTGGAAGCGCGGATTGGACGCGTTCCATTCGTATCTCGACTCGCTCCGTTGACGCTTCAGGTCCTCGAGCGCCTCCTGCTGCTCGTGGGTCCGCGGAGAGTTGGACGCCGCGGCCGCGATGAGCGCGTTCAAACGGTTCGCCTCAGCGCGGCACTTCGAGCACCGGTAGTACCGCGACGCGATGAACTCGTCGCCGCTCATGCCCTTGACGCGACGTATGCTCCACTTCTTCGTCCGCGTGACCGAGTTGGAGTGGTCGTGGCCGTGGTTGACGCATGGCGTGCACTCGAAGCGGTCCTTGAACTCGTCCGTCGGGTCGATGAACGTGATCGGCCGCAGATCGAAGTCGCGCGGCGCGGAGTAGGAGTCGACCTTCGGCGGCAACAACGTCGTCGAATCCCAGTCGCTGATGAGGAAGGACCTCTCGTGGTTCACGTTGTTCATGTCGGCGATGGTCGTCTGGAAGAACGTCCACTGCGACTTCGGGATGCCGTGGATCACGGCGCCGCCGAACTTCTGCACGTCCTGCTCCGACATGTAGTCGACGCTCGTGATCAGATCCTCGTCGACGTCGACGCTGTAGGTGCCCGTGGGCGAGCTCTGCGAGTTCGCCTTGACGATGGGGATGGTCACGAGCAGCGCGAGGCCCGTGAAGACGGTCGACGCCTTGGTCACCTTGGCGGACCCCGAGCCCGCGTCGAGCTCCGTCGCGTCGGACTGGATGCGCGCCAGGATCTTGTGCGTCGCCGGCACGCGGATCTCCGTGGCGTCGCCGTCGTCGTCGGGCGCGTCGAGCTTGAGTAGGACGCCGCCGCCGTCGACGATGACGCGCAGCTCGCATTTGGCGCGCACCGGCGCCTCGACCTGGATCGCGCCGAGGCCGAGCCCCAGCTGTGGCCTCAGCCAGCGCACGATGGGCTGCAACGGCGCCGCGGGCTCCGGAGACGGCGCGCCGAGCGACGGGAACGCGTCCTTCATGTAGTCGTCGAAGGCCGCGGCCGCGCGCCGCAGGTCCGGCAGCAGCCATCTGCTGCTGGAGAGCTCGAGGGGCCGGCCGATGCTCGCCTTGAGCTCGAGGTACATGAGCGTGTGCTTCGGGAACTGCCAATCGAACTCGTCCCCCGCGAGCCACTTGATGTAGTCGGGCCCATGCTGCCAGAATTCCTCGCCCGTCGCGCGGTTCGTCGAGGGCTTGCTGGCCACGGTCTTGCGCAGGAACATCTTCTTCAACGCGACGCCCTCGAAGTTGCCGAAGTCGAAGACGTAGTCCGGCGGCCGGCCGGGGCGCGCGCCCGCGCGCGCGAGCGTCGAGGCGCGGGGCCCCACGCTGAAGTACCTCGCGAGGAGCGTCTGCTCGCCCGAGGCGGGCAGCTCGCGCGTGCTCGCCTTCTCGCGCCAACCTGAACGCTCGTCGATCCACCGCTGCATCTCAGGCGTCGAGGGCACGTTGATGACGGGCGCGGGCCCGAAGAGCATGTCGAAGTCGTGCGCCGTCGGCAGCACGCCGCGCTGGAGGTTCTCGAAGGCGATGTGGAAGATGAAATGCTTCCGCGCGGTGTCGGGCTTGAGGTAGCGACCGCCGCGGCTTCGGCCGCCCGACGAGCGCTCCGACATCGTGTTCACCAGCCCTACGAGTCGGGCGTGCGCCATCGCGATCTCCTCGGGCGTCGGCGCCACGAAGACGGGGGCCGCGGGCGCGGGTGGCGTCGCGTTCGTCGGCGGCGCCGTCGGCGCAGGAGCCGGCGCAGCCATGCTCTAGACCGTCGAAGACGCGCCGCGCGGTGCGATGAACGCCGCCGCGCGACGCCGGGGAGCCGCCGCGCCTGGGAAGACCCCCGCGACGACGGGCCCGCGACTCAGGCGGCTAAAGCGGCGGCTCAAAGCGGCAAGAGCATGCCTCAGTCGTCCCGCAGAGGCGCTGCCCCTCTGCAACAATTTCTTTCATCTGGGCTGCGAAAACGGGGCGGTTTTCAAGTGCTCCGATGGTTTTCTGTGGCTCGGAGCGATTGACACCGATTGACACGGATACGCGGGAACATTAAATAGCTCCCTTATATATTATATGGAAATTCCGCCAAGTATTCCGCCAAGAAACCGTCTTAAAGCGGGTCTGAAAAGTGGTCTGCTAGGCGGAACACGACGACAGCGCAACTGGAGTCCACGTCGAGCCAGAATTGGCGGAATTGGCAGAATACGGTGGGATTTCTCTATAACCCAGCGCCGGGGTCGAGTTTTCTTAATACCGCCGCGCCGCACGCCCCCCTCGGCGAATGTCCCGGGAGGGTGCGCTGGGCGCGTCTCGGCGAGCCGCGACGGATGGTTGCGGGCTGGAGCTCTGCGGACTCGATGGCGACGCGCGGCGAGGTGTCGAAGGTCGCATTTTCTTAATACACGCCGGGACCAAAGAACCGCTCTGCGAATGTCCCCAGGAGGTGTTCCTTTAGCGACTCTTCTGTCTCCGAGACGTGGCGCGCCTCTGGGGACGCCGTGCCGCGGTCTGGGTTCAAGCGGAAGAACCGAAGATTGATGAATGTTCAATCAAACCCTCAGAGATTCTTTCTTCTCTCCGAGCGAGTGCGTAACATCGTCGCCCGCCTGAGGCAGCGCCCCCGCCCGCGGGGCTCGGCCATGGCCGACGCCGACGAGCCGATGCTCGCGGCAGAGGCGAAGGACGACGAGCCGACGCCCGCGGCGGCGGAGGCGAAGGAGACCGAGCCGCCGCCGCCGAAGCGGCGGAAGCGGCGAAACGCGGCAGAGCTGCTCGGCAACGAGTCGGCGCAGGACGCCTGGCGTCGCGGCGCTACCACGTCGCGCAGGGCACGGAGCGGCTCGCCTGCCGCGCCCGCGCCGGCCCCGACGGGGGCCCCGGCGGACGGACCGCGACCTCCAGTGGGTCGAGCAGTACTGGAACGACGCGAAGCGGAAGACGCGCGAGCTCTGCGACTACACCATCACGGGGCTCAAGCGCCAGTTCCCGCTGTCCCTCGCGTCCGTGCCCATCTCGAACCAGCGCAACTACATGCAGCGCTCCTTGGACATCATGCGCGCCCTCCGGGAGATCGGCCGCGACGGCGACTTCGCGAAGATCCCCGCGCTGAAGAAGCAGTACAAGTCGCACCGCCAGACCAGCGGCCTCGCCCCGCAGGCCGCGCCACGCGCGGGCCGCACCGTGACGCGCGCCCGCCGCATCACATATGCCCGAGACGCCGCGAACAACCCCGCGGCCGCGGCCCGCGCGGCCGACTAGGACGCCGACGCACTCGGTGGCGCTACCCATAAATGTTTGTCGTTTCCGACGAGCCGGTGCGTTAGGCCGTCCGGCGGTAAAAAAAGCGGTACAATCGGCGCCGATCGACGACCCCTCTGGCGTCGATTGACGGCAAGGTGCTATAGAGAAATCCCACTGTAGGCGGAATAGGCGGAATTGATGGATGATCTCCCGGGCCACGGAGGAGGCAGAATTGGCGGAATAGGCGGAATAGGCGGAATTGGCAGAATTCGCCGCAGCGATGACGACAGCGAGTCTGGAGTCCACGTCGAGCGGGAAAGAGGTAGCGACTCAGCGGGAACAGCTGCTCGACGCGCAAGTTCAAAAACGACGTGGCGCGGGAGGTCGCGTTGCTCCGCGGCCTCGCGCAGACGACGCGCGCCTTCGTCGGCGACTCGCGTATGTCAGGCGAGGCCCGGACGTATCTTCACCTGCTCGCGTCGCGCTGCCCCGAACCGCTCGTCTTCGGCGCGGGTTCCGATGACCTCGCGGGTCCAACGCGATGGGCAGATTTCGTCGCGCTGTGCAAGCCGCTCAATTCGTCGGTCGCGTACGTGCGCGATAATTATATATCTGCTGCAGCTTGGTCGAACGTCGTCGCGCTCCTCGAACAGAAAGGCAAGAAGGACCAGTGGCTACAGCGCTCGACCCAAGTTATCCTCGGCACGTTCGTGTGGCATATCATCAACCGCGATGGCAACAGCATTGCCGATTTTGAGAGCGCCTCGGCGACGACTCGGCTCGGCCAAAGTGTGGCATCCGCGCGGAATGGGAGCCACGGCGCCGACGTCATCGTGCGGACGTCGCCGCCGGTCAATCCGGGACCCCATTCCAGCGTCGAGGGTTCTCTCAACGGGAATCTCGCCCTCGTTCACGACGTTCACGACTTGTGGATCGCGTCCGAGATGCTCCTCGCCGGCCATACGTGCGCGATGATTCTCCCGGCGGCGAAGATTGTCGGCGAGTACCAGGCGGCGCTCGAGACGGCCTTCCAGACGCCCGTCCCGATCGGCGGGCTTTACAAGGACACATGGCACCCGTGCGTCCCGCTGGTCACAGGACAGTGGGTTCATCTACTTCCGTTCATTCCTAAGAAACATTAATGGAGAGATAGGGAGGGGTCCCTTACTAGATTTTCGCCCACCAGATACGACTGCGGCAGCTGTTGGGAATCAGGGCTGCCTGGCAGAGGATCTGCCTCACTAGGTCCAGGATGACTCTCCGTCTATTACAGTGCGGGACGCAACTATAACAGGGTTAGAAAGTATCAAGGATGGAACCAATACATTTATGGAAACAACATGGCTGAATATGTATGGTGGAACCAATACTTAATATCGCATAAAGCGAGATGGAACCAACACACTCGAATATGCATGATGGAATCAACATCCTCATATGTATGCTGGAAACACTATGGGTGAATATGTATGATGGAACCAATATCGAGAGAGCGACGGAACCGTACCATGTCATGAACTTAGACCCTGGCATATTCACGATTAGCGATTGGTTCCATCATACCACTTCATACCATGCTTGTTTCCATCATACTATATACACCCTTATTGGTTCCAACATAATAATTTCTCTAGTAAATAAATTTCCCTTTTATTAAACGCTCCCGCCGCTAGTAGCGAATAAAGATTGAAGGTGTCCACTTTGAGACGCGCACGTGGAGCCCTGAAATTCATAGACCCAACGAGCTTTAGCAGCAAAAAGAAAAATGAGTGAGATCATTCTCGGTCTCGGAACGCAGCGAACGGAGGACGGACTGAACAGCTGCGACGCATCAGAATACGGCAGCGACGCGTTGGACGCGGACACGGAGGTGGGGGAAGATGTGCTTCAGCAGGCCGCGGCGCCTGATCTGGAGCCTCGGGGCGACCCTGAGAACGACGACGTCGTGCCCGAGAGACGCGGGAAGCGGCGACGCGCGGAGGATGCGCAATATATCTTGCGCAGATCAACCCGCGCCAAGGCACCCGCTTCCATGAAAGAAGGCGCCATCAAACTCTTGGCATTTACCGCAAAACAATGGACGACGGAACTCAAGGGAAAACGGTTCACACCCCCAGAGGGTACGCGCAGCAACATCGCGAAAGTGTGCCGTCAAAGGGCGTCGTCAGAATGGGTCGTGCACGCTGGGCGAGTCCAATGTCCGCTGTACACGGTCCTGGAGCTCGCCGAAGACGAGAGCTGGTACAAGGAGGCGTACGGCATCTTTAACAAAAGAAAGTTTGGCCTGGGGGCGGTGCCGGAGAATGGCGACCGCGTCACCAAGTTCTACCACAAGGGCAAAGCGCACGACGGCAGCGTCACCAAGATATATCGCGCGGACGTGAAGTATCGGCGGGGAGGGCAGACGCGGCGGATGAAGCTGTGGGAGATCAATTTTGACGACGGAGATTGGGCCGAGCTTTCTGAGATCGAGGCCGTCGCAGCGAGACAAGCATACTTGCGGCGGACCCGAATGCCGACTCTCTTCGGGAATTAGTTCCATTTCGATACTTAGTGTCACCCTTCGACACCTAGTGTCACCTGGCCTGCATCAAGTTTGGCATTGCCTCATAGGGGAACAATCTTGTAATAGCAAGAGAACAAGAAACAGCATGTTTGATTGGACGAGTGTGCCTCAAAGGGATCTGGGCTCTCAAAAACCACATTTACTCGAAAATATTCCATCTGTTTCCATTGCGGGTTGAAGTGCTGCGCAAATGTCAATAAGTATGAACACTTCACTGCAGTGCTATTCGGCTTGGATCGACATTCGCACGCGAGTTGGCACAGTCATACATTAAATTGAAATCCGTCCAAATATTACACCTTCCCGTGAATGAACATTATACAGCTGGATGTCAATTGACTTTCCCTGACATTTTGGCAGGACCAAATCTCGACTTGTCAAAGCACGACTCATAGTGAACTTTGTGAAGTCTTCAAATTTCGACTGAATTAGTATGGCGAAAGGGCCCTTTGTAGCTTCTAGCGTACGCGACTTTGGTGGCGGCGTCTCCCTGGGGATTCCGCGTGCGGCGGTCGCGGCGAACGGCGACGCTTCGGAGGCGTCCAAATGAACTCGTTTTTCATTGGTCGTATATCACCATTCAAAGAGATCTTGGGGAAGCCCTAAGAGGCCGACGGCGCGTCCGCTCGAAGGGCGTGGCGGCTTGCAAGCGAATGAGCGCCGGTCCACGCCCATGCTTCTTAAATGGATTTAGGGAGAATCGGTCTAGTTCGCCATGTCTTCCCACGCGCAGGAAACCGCCATCCGCTTGACAGCTCGCGGCGGCCGAAGCGCGATGCGTCGGCTCACCGAGCCGGCGCTCGATTCCGCCGCGAGAACGCTCGCCTCGCCGCGATGGCCTCGATCTCGGAAAGGCCGGCGCGATCTCCGTCGTCGAAAGCGACGTCCCACAGCTTCATGCGTCGCGCCTTCTCTCCCGGTCGGCGCTGCACGTCCCCGACCGTGACCTCGGCGACGGTGCCGTCGTACGCTTCTCCGTCGTAGAAGAACTTGGTGACGCGGTCGCCTTCGCCCGGCGCCTCCCCCGACCCGAATTTCTTCTTGTTGAAGACGCCGTACGCTTCTTTGTACCATTCCTCGTCTTCGGCGAGCTCCAGGACCGTGTACAGCGGACACGGGGCGTCCCCGGCGTCCACGACCCACTCCGACGACGTCCTTTGGTAGCGCACCTTCGCGATAGCCTTGCGCAGACCATCTTGATCCGTGAACCATTTTCCCGCGAGTTCCTTCGTCCATTGCTTCGTACCAAACGCCAAGAGCTTGTTCGCCGCTTCTTCCGCGATGCGAATCGATTTTCGCGGCATGGTTTGCTCGGCGCATCGGCGCTTTCTTCCCGTTTTTGCGTCGCTTCCTTTCGCGCGGCGCACACGTCCTCGCGTGAAGCCGTAGGCCATGCCCAACCCTCCGATGACAACGCCGAGGCCCGCGATACCTCGAGCGAGCTTACGTCCACTCATCTTCGCTCAATAGTAGCGTGTTCAGTGGCGCCGAAGCTAGAGGTTAGACTTCTACAAGACTTAGTAGTCATCTACAATAGAGAGGTTCAGTTTTGCTTTGGATGATCTTTGGAATAGACCACTGGCGTAAAAAATAGTACACCAGGGAGCAGCCCAGCCGCTCGTGAAGCATGAAGCATGAAGCCGCCGTCGTCGCTGCCCCCCCGGCCCGACCATGGCGGGCCCGCTGCTCGTCTGGGAGTCCGGCGCGACGTTGTCCGTGCACGGCTTGACGGCGGCGCATTCGGGCTCCCGTCCCATCCAGTGTCGGTTGGCGGCGGCGACTTCAGGTCGTACACGAGCACGCTGGTTCGGCGCCCCCTGGCATCTCTGGGTTCGGACCCGCGAGGCCGCCGACTTCCGCGTTCGAGGGGGGCGCATGACCGTGCCGCGCTCCATGGAGGCGCGCTGGCTCGAGACTCTCCGCGGCGCCCGAATCGCTCGCCGCCCCGCGGCGGGCTTTCAGGGCAACCGCGTGCACGGCCGAGACCCACGGCGTCAGCCTCTGCGGCGTGGGCTACGCCGAGCCCAAGCAGACCTTCCCCGGCGACATCATCTGCCGTACCTACGCCTTCGCCGAAGACCTGGCGCGCGC
>NW_008705610.1:115000-151956 GCF_000186865.1 Aureococcus anophagefferens
GGATCGGCTTCCAGTGCGCTGGAGCAGCTAGAGATCTTTACGCCAGTGGACATTGCCGACTGTTGAAGGTGCCGAGCACGGATCTCTACTCCGCAGGACGCCGGGCGCTCGGATGCGCCGAATGATGCTATGGTCGTCTTCGCAGCCCCTCAACTCCGCGAATACGCCGAGATGGGCAACGATCTCAGCAGCTGTATGGACCGAATGCGCACGGATGACGCGCCGGTGAAAACAAGACATCTAGGCGATTCGGTAGGGACTCAGACGGGCGGTTACAGGGAGCGAAATGGGGCGCGCTCGACTCCCCCGACCTCTTAAAGCTGTTTTCGAGCCCACGCAGCACCACGGATCGTTTGTCGTCACCGAGGGGTCGTCTGGTTCGAAGGGTTGGGCAGCGAGACTCGAAATCGTCGATTTCGTCTGGTCGCGGCTCGGGCGCCGCGGCAGCCCGACACCGCGAAGGTTTTTGGCAGCCCCAGCTCCAGGGACGCGAGGAGGTTACCCCACGCCATCCCCGTGTCGACTCGTTCCATCGCCTCCAGCTGCGTCACGCCCCGGGCCGCCAAGGCCTCCTCACGGGCTGCCCCGCCCCCGCCCCCCGCCCCCGCACGCAGCCTCCATGACGCGCCGCGCGCACCGAATGTCGATCCCACGGCGCGGGGGAGCTTCGCCGGCGGGGGGCGGTGGCGGCCCCTGCCACACGCTGGGTTCCCGAGCCCCGTCCGCGAGTTTCTAAAAATCTCCCTTCGATGTCCAAACACGCTTTGGCACGTCCAAAAACCATGGTCCAAACAAGCTTTGGACGACCGCCAAACACGATGATGACGTTCACTTTGGATGTTGAATGTCCAAAACAACATCCAAAACATCACCCAAAAAAACTGAACCTCTCTAATAGTAGAAGATTCTCCCTACTTCAGTTGAATACACCATATTGCTAACTAGCGCCCGAGCCTGCGGAAGAGCTATGGCCGGGCTCGTCGAGAAGCCGGACCTCCAGAGCGGCAAGGAATCTTGTGTGCTGCTCGTCGCCCTGGGGTCTTTAGGCGACGCCCTGCCCCTCGTCGCCCTCGCCGACGCGCTCTGCGGGCTGCTGGCGCGCGTGCGCGTCGTCGTGAGCGCCGAGACCTACGCGCGCTCGCACAGATCCTGGATAACGACACGAGCCTTGAGCGCGTGTCGGCGCTGTCGCCGGCGACGGGCGTCTCCGGGGGTGTCGCGGACGGCGGCGACGCCGCGGCGCGCGCGTGCGCCGCGAGTGCGGAGCTCGAGCTCATCTACGAGGCCGCGCTGCTACTCAAACGACCGGCTGATTTCCCCGACAGCTATCGCACGTGACGGGGCAGGTGGCGATGACCTCATCCACATCCACGACGCCGGCGAACTGGCCGTTTTTGGCGTCTTCGCAGGTGTCGTGCCCGCCCGTCGCCAAGATGAAGGCTATATCCGCGCATCCAAAGCCGAACCACGTGGCATCGGGATCGTCCACGCACGCAACGGTCGGCGCGGGGGGCACGTGCGGAGTCGGTACCAAAGTGGGCGCTCGGGTGGACGTCGGCGCCGCCGACGACGTCGGTTGGCTCGACGGGTTCATCAAGCACCCCTTTTCGTCGCGTCCGTCGCCGCCCGCCAATTCTTCGAGACAGCACGTGACGACCCCGGCTCCAACCAGGCCGTCGAAGGCCTCGGGGAGATCCGGCGTCTCCCCGTCGCAGCACTTGTTCGCGTAGAGGTGAACTTCTTCGAGCTCGGAGGCGTTTAGGAGACTCGGGGGGAGCTCGGAGACGGAATTGACCTCGAGCCAGAGGCCCTGGAGCGGGTTAGCCACGGGGGTGTTATCGTAGCGTCTTTTGCGCCCGACGCCCTCCGGGAGATCTAGAAGCTGATTGCCCGCGAGCTTGAGCTTCTCGATGGATCTCGCGTACGCGATGTCCTCGCTGATCGTACGAATCGAATTGTACTGCAAGTCCAACTTTCTGAGATATTCTAGCTCACCGATGGCCTCGGAAACCGTCTCGATCCTGTTGTACGCGAGGTCTAGCTCCATCGTCGCGGAACTCGATTCGTTGACGCGAGGTCCGAAGGTGGTCGGCAGCGACGTTATTTTGTTGTTTCTCAGGAAAATGGTCGTAACAGCGCGCTGCGCTGGATTGAATCTAGCGTCTTCTTCGGTCGATGTAAAAAGGATGTTTCTCATCACTTTATTGCTCTCGTCGTAATCGAATTCGACTTCTCGCACGCGGAACCCAAAATATTCGCACGCCTTTTGACTGGTAAGCATCGGCGGGTATTCGGAAAGCTTGTTATTTTCAGACCTGAGTACGATGAGCGCCGCGCTAAAACTGGCGGGGAGCGTCTTGAGCTTGTTGTCGGAGACGTGGAGGTGGTAGAGTCTGTGCCATTTCGCGAGGCCCCACGTTTCCGGCAGCGCCTTGAGAGAGTTCCCCCGAACACTGATGTACATGGGGCAATTCCAGTCCTCCGTACCAACCTGTTCCGACCGTAGCTCGGGCAGCACCTTGAGATTGTTGTAATCCAGGAACAACGTGATCGACGGGTATCGGGTCCATCCGAGGGCTCCGGCCGCGCTCGTGCCGGGACCGACATCCACGAGCTCGTTATATGCCAGATCAAGATCATCGAGGCTGATGAGATCTCCCATGCAATCCGGCAAACCGTCGAGGAGGTTGCGCCGGAGCTTGAGCGTTTCCAGCTCCGCGAGCGCGCAGACGGCCGACGTCAACCTTCCGTCGATGAGATTGCGGGATAAATCCAGGGTTTTCAAAGATGTCAGCTTGTCGAGCCATTCTGGCTGGTCAGGAATCTGATTCATCGACAAGTCGAGGTCCAAGAGCTTTGTGAGTGGTCCCAAGTCGGGAACGGCGGTCAGGTCGTTCCCCGTCGCGTGGAGCTTCAAGAGGTCGGTCAATTTGAGCAGGCTATCCGGGAGCTCCTGCAAATGGTTCCCGCTCACGTCGAGGCTTTCCAAGTGCCTCAAATCCCCGAGGGAATCGGGCAGGACCGCCAGCTCGTTCTCCGGCGCTGCGAGCGATTCGAGCAGAACGAAGCGCTCGACCAAGTCGCCCACGTCCCGCACGCGCGAGCCCGTGAGATCCAGTTCGCGCGTGTTATAGAATCGACTCGTGAGGTATTGGGGCACTTCATCCCAGTTGCGATGGCGGCTCTGGAGCGTGCTCTGGGCGCAGACGACCGTCCCCCAGAGCGTGTAAATCGCGTCGCTGTACAGGCTCGCGCCGATACCCTGCTCTCTCCAAATCTGAGCCTCCCACAACCGGCAAATGCCACGAACACCGATTTTGCACTCCTGACAATCCCCTCCTCTTTCCATATTGGCGCCCTCGGCGCAACCGAATTCGCTCGTCGAACCTTCGTGCCCTTTGGGGAACGTCCAGTCGAAGGCAATCGTCTTGCAGATATCGCTGACGAGTTCATATCCGTCATCTCTTTCGGAGGCCGATGCAACGAGCGCCGCCACCGCGATACCCGTGGCGAGGCTGAGGACCCATACGACGCCGAGGGCAAAAATGCTCCTGCGCGACGTGATGGATGCTTCCTGCTTGCCTCCGGAGTCGGCGGTCGAGCTGGCGACCTCGTTGCGTATGTCGGAGGTGCCACCGTTCGCGGCCTCGACCCGAGGGACGTCCGCGGTCTCCGCGTCGGTAATCTGCGAAGCCGCGTCCGTAGTGTCGATATCTGGCTCGAGGGTAGACGGCTCCGGGACGCTAGCGTTCTCCACGCTGCGCTCCAACACGTCACTCTTGCTTGAGGACAGGTTTGTTACCTTACTCGAGTCATCTTTGCGTGGGATCGCGTCAAACGGTGGCTTGGCCGCGTCGGGCTCGGGTGCCGTCTCCATGTCATCCTTGCTCGAAGGCGCATCGAACAGCGGCCTGTCCGTGTCGGGTTCAGGTGCGTTCTCCTTGCTTTCTTTGTACGAAACCAGAGGGTTCGCCGCGTCAGGCTCAGGTTCGCCCCCCCGATTAGCCGCACCGCGCTCGGGAGCGACTGTTTCATCCTTGCTCGAGGACTCGAGACGGCCCGATTCCTCGTCGTTTGCGTCGGGAGACGACGGAGCGCCGGCGGCGATTTTCGCGAGGTGATTCCGGCGGTACGCGACGCCCTCTTTCGCCCCAACCGGGAAATGGAGCAAGAAAGGGATGAACGGGAAGACGTCGAGAAAGATGTCGGCCACGGAGTTGGACACGAGGATCGGCGGCAGATGATCTCCGAGGACTCTCGCGTTCCTCGCGCTTTCCATGTGCGCCACGGAGAGGGCCCAGAACGCGTACGAGAGCTCGAGAACCGCGTCGAGGATCACCTGCCTGAGCGAAAATCGACGGAACACGAGCAGCGACGCGGTCAAGCAGCAGTTGATTACGAGAAGCCATACCTACGGCCAGTTCCATTTATATCGCGCGCGTTTAGAAAACGCCGCGCCGCGCCAGGATCACAATTGCCAGCCCTTCATCCCCTCGCATCGCGGCGTTGGCTACGATAACATGGTACTCTTCCGAGTCTCGGCCGCGCATCCAGAGCTCGATGGGGTCCAGGCCGCTCCAGCGCACAACCTGGTACGTCTGTACGGCGATTTCGAGAATCTCGAAAACGATGATCAACGTGACAATCGAGCGCTTGCTTAGAAAGACCATGACGACGACAATTCCACTCGCAGCGATGCCGAGGATCCCCGAGGGGCCGGACCCCCGACCGGCGAAGGCCGACAAGCCGACTACCGCGACGAGCGTTCCAAACTCTACCGCATTTGGACCGATTACCTCCAGGCTCTTGACGAACACCGTGCGACACATGGCGTCGCATTGGAGTTTCTTAATCTTGGCCCGCTTGAGGCCATAGAAACGCTTCCAACCCCACGTCATCTGCCAAACGATGCCCAAGCTCCAGAAGCCCAGCGCGAAGTAGAGCGCGGCGGCGACCAGGACTGCCGCATGCTCGTGATCGTACGCGAGCCAACGGCCCTGATATCGGTAGTTATCCGAATGCAAATAGTCGTAGTCGGAGTTCGGCATGTTCTTGTCCGCCCCGAGCGGGAGGTATCCGGCCCACATGTCCGTGTACGCGTCCACTCCGGCCGATTTCCACGAGGGCATGATCTTGTCCCGCCACCGAGACCTGCGTCGGATCTCACCGAGGCGGCGAGAATTGACGCCGCAAGCAAACCTGCGGTTCCTGCTCAAAAGGTAAAGCGCGATCGCGTTCGCGGCGAGGCTGAACAGGATCGCGGCGACACCTAGGAAGACGAGAGGAAAGAGGACGCCCACGGGCCCGAGTGACTCATAGAATTTCTCAATGTGTAACTCCTGCTTAACCTCGTCGACGTGCCCACCATCATGCGCATCAATAGCCCTCGACGGGATTTCTGCAGAGGGACCCTCACCCTCGACTCGATACTTTTTGCTGCGCTTGCTCATCTCGTTCAATCGATGTCCCGGTTTGCCGCAAGCTCCGGCGAATCAGGACGTGCGGCAGTCTGTGCCCGCAGCTTTAGCTGTGCTCCACGACTCGTCTAAAATTGCGTACGTACCACAAACAACCTTGTTTACGTACGCAAGCATTTACGTACCACAAACAACCTTAACCACTGTCATGCTGATCTGAGATGAGTGCTCTGAGAATGGGGTGAGGTAGTGGTGGTGGTGGTGGGGGTGGTACCCCTGGGGCCGCTGGAGACCACTCGAATCCACCGGAAATATGCTTGTTCGGGCTCTATCGACCAGTTTTGATCTCGAGCTTGAGCAAACTGGTGGTTTCAAGTTTGACGCTCGATCATGTCTGTGGTGTCTGTCTGGTTAGCGTCACAGCGACGTGCCAGATAGCACCAGGCTCAGCGAGGTTGCACAGTCGCCGGACAGTGCACCTGCTGGATAGTAGTTTGACTGATGTCACAGCGACGTTAGGAAGCTAGTAAACTATCCTAACTTTCTACTCGCGGCGGCTGCGGGCTTCAGTGGCGATGCGCGACAAGCAGTGTCAATCACCGGATTCGCTGATGTTCCGGCTCTAATGTTCCGGTAGAGGTCTCGCGGATGTTCCGGCTTCCGGCTCTCCCGGGCCCCTCGGTCGCGTGTTCCGGTTCGCGTCCTCCGGTCGTGTTCCGGCGTGTTCCGGCGTGTTCCGGTGTTCCGGTAGATTTCCGGTCGGATTTGCCTTCTCAACTGCCCGTTCACGGCACGCTTAGTGCGCGTCATGAGACAGGGACTTCGGACCTGGGCGTCGAGCACCAGCCCCCAGGGGCCTGGGCATCAGGCCAGGCAAATTACGCACGGCGCCCTACCTAGGGCACAAAAACCAAATTACCCTGAGGCGAGGCACAGGTCGTCGTCAGTGCACAACAGGTGCGCCAAATTTATCTAGAGTAGTAGCAGCATCGTCGCCGCCGCCGCCGCCGCCGCCGCCGCCGCCGCCGCCGCCGACGACGACGACGACGACGACGACGACGACGACGACGACGCGCGCGTGGGTATTCGAACCTACAACCGGACAGAAAACAGCACAGGGGAGGTCAATATCGTTCGATGTGTCAAACTGTAACGGCAATATATACGGGGCTGCCAAAATCGAATCGGGACGCGCACACCGCAGCCGCAGAGATCGAATCCGACAGCACGAACTCCTCAGACATGTTCCGGCGCGCGCCGCGCGCGTGCGCCGGCAGGAGGCTGTGTTCCGGAGCGCGCGACTCCGGGCGCTCCCGGCCGTTCCGGCGTACCGGCGCAGCCCCCAGACGCTGTTCCGGCGACGCACGCCCTCGAAATTTAGCGGAACACGGTTCCGGAACACAAAACCTCAACTTCGCATGTTTCCCGCGGTCGTCGGCGCCCCTTTATTGGCGATCCTTTAAGTTCGGCGCGAGCCCGTACTTCCCGAACTGGGGTGCCCCTTCATACTCGGTCATCTTCCCCGCGCGCGCAGCTCCTGAAAAAATCCGGAGATTGACACTGGCGACAAGTACGCCCGCTGGATGTCGTTCTGGCCCCTCATGTCGCTCGGCGGGCTTGACTTGAGGCTAGCTCGGCCCCATCGAGGCCGTTTTGCGGTACCCTAAACGTTTTTTTAATGGGGCGGCGCCCCATTTGCGAATCAAAAAGGGTACCGAGCCCCCGGCCAAGTCTCTATTTTCTAGGATTTTTTGAAGATAACGATGAGTGCGGGCTGCGCTTCGCAGAGCATAGGCGAGTCGCCTTTTTCGGCGCGCAATGCGGGTGTCTCGGGGCATACGATCGTCCCTGCTTCCTCCGCTGGAGACCGCGTGCTGGCATGTCGATGAATGGTCGAATCGCCGGCAAACTTTGTGGGATTGGTTGTGTGATCATGGGCCACAAAGGGAGGGCGTTTATGTACGGGAACGGCGGCCGAGGCCCGGGGTAAGTTCTTCCCAACCGCTGGATGCCCCGCTGGACGCGAGGGGGTCGCGGCTTCGAATCTCCCTTCCGCGAAGCGGCGCGGACGGCGCGGACGGCGGACGGCGCGGACGCGGCACGGGGTCACTTTTTTTTGTTCCAACGAGTGATCTCACGGATGAAATAAGATCTCCGATGCTGGGAGAGGTCGACAGAGAGATACGACCCCGACTCCGCGGACAACGAGGCCGGGCGCTGCGCACCGTGGCCCGAGTGCGTGACCGCGCCGCAGGAGCCATCCGAGTTTCCCGACGCTCTGCGTTCCTGTTAGCCCCGCCCCGGCCCCTACGGCCCTAAAGGAGCGGTCTGCGCCGGCTCGGGGTCGCTCTGGTGCCGTTTGGAGTCTAGCCTGGCGTACTTGTCGTGCTTCGCCACTTCCGAGTCACGGATGACCCGCGCGCGCGCGACGCCTTCGCAGTGGTGCTGCGGAGTTTGACTGCAGAGATATTTAGCGGGGACTTGCCTCGATTAGCCAGGAAAGTAGCGCCCAGAGGAGAGAGAGAGAATGAGCTGTTATTTATTATTGCAGCTCAGTCGATACTCGCTACTTACCTCTCCGTTCAAGAAAAATAAAATGTTTGGGGAATACGGACATTGTAGGAGCCCTAGACGCGCCGAGGAGGTACCGAACGACACCCCCAGTCTACCACGCGTCCGTCAGGATGCCCAGGCGCGCGCGGAGGGCCGCGTAGGAGGGGTGGACGTGGACGCGGTGGGCACCGCCGCCGCCCTTGCCCTCGGTAGGACAAGCTCCGTTGTTGCGGAGCATCTCCGCGGCCACATCGCGGCGCATCTCAAAGGCCCGGAGGACTTTCACGGTGGGCATCTTGTCCCAGGCCTTGTCACACGTCTCGACGAGGGCGTCGACCTGGTGGCGCGTCTCCTTGCGCATGTTGTCGACCTCGAGCTGGACGGCCTGCCAGATGGTCAGGTCCAAAATGTTCGTCATCGGCGAGTTGCCCGGCTGCTGCACCAACTCGACGTTGTAGTCGCGGTCCATCATCTCCTTGAGAGCCGTGAAGACCTTGACGCCGCGCGCCATGCCGTGCCCGCCCGCCGAGTCGATCTGCAGCTTCACGCGCCGGTTCGGGAAGCCGAGCTCCGCGTAACGCGCGCGGATCGCCCGGCCGCAATCCCGCATCACGCGTTCGAAGTACGCGGCATTCATCGTGGCCGGCACGCGGTAGACGTCGCCCTTGGCGTGGTTCTTCGACTTCCGCTTCGCCGTCTTCTCCTCCGAGATCCACTGGAAGTCGATGTGCATGGGCTCGCCCGTGGGCCCGACGCCCGTGCAGCCGGAAAACATGACCTTGGTGCCATGAGTGCGAGAGGCCTCGTTCGTGACGGCAGTCTCCCGCGGCACGTCGCCCCGCTTGACCTTGCGCTTCCGCCGGCGCGAGTGCACGTAGAACCACTTCTCATCCTGGTGGAACTCGTCCGTGAAGGGCACGCAGTCGTCGCCGTCGGACTGGTTCGAGATGTCCTGGGCCATCTTCACGCGGTCCTCGAGGTTCTTCTCCGACGCCTTGGGGCGCACCTTCTCGGCCAGGCAGCGGTAGCCGAGCTCCTCCGTCGCGTAGTTGTGGAGCGTGGACACCGGCATGTCCAACGCGTCCGCCGCCTGCTTGAACGTCGTGAACTCGTCCTCGTCAAACACGGCCTCGATCTGTTCCCCGACCTCGGCCGAGAAGCTGGAGGACCGACCGCATCGCTGCCGCTTCCGCCGCGCGTCGTTGGTCCGAATCTCCTCGTCGTACCGCTTCACGCGCGACGCCGCACCGCTGTCGCGCATGTCAAACGCTCGCGCCGTCTGAGCCGCCGCGCCGCGCGTGTCCGCGCCGCCACGACGTTGAAACTCCCGCGAGACTCGAGCTTTGAAGGGCGTGTCGACGTCCGAAGACCCTGAGAGGCGGCCCATTGCGCTGCAGAAGTTGCCGAAGCTGAGCTCTATCGCGTCGATGTACCGGGCTTCGGGGGGCCGCCCGGGGCAAAATTGCATTTACGGCAGTACAATATGTTTCCGGTAACGAGTTAGTGAGTTTAGACCACCTATCATCATCCAGCTAAATAAAACTGCTGGTTGTGGTGGTCCTCTCCCAGCTCGCCGCTTCCCCGGGGTCCGGGGTGGCGCGGCTTATATTTTTTTTTGGTCATATGGTTTCTCCTAACATCCAAGAGTTGGGTTTGAGTGATAAGCAGCTGGAGCATTATATGAAGGAGGTGGGTGAGATGGCCGTGGGTATTTTGGATGGCAAGCCTTTCGACTCACCCATCCATATGGGCATACTCCTGACTTGTATGTTTGAAATTCTACCCTATGATGACTCTGATAAATCAGAGTTTTCTGAGGAGAGGCTTCACAGTTATTTGAGCGGACTCAATGACGAGATAATCGAGGAGAAACGCAAAAAGGAGCCCCCTGAACTCGGGTCAGCGTATGACATCCTGCTGCAGCTTCAGCAGTCTGTGGGCCAGATGGCTGGACAATTGGACGAGATTTCTCGCAAAGTCCAACGGCATGATGAAATTCTTAATAGCCGTGGGGCCACTGGCCAGAGCCAAAGCCGGGTTAAAGACCGGAGTTTTGAATGCCCTGATCCCAAATATACATCCTTGCAAATTTGCTTGGGGGGGGACGGGGAGCCGGCATTAGACCGGAGTATAGTTTTCACACCTTTGGATCGAATTTTTGATCAGGTCATGGGCCTTGCCTTCCTGAAGGGCGATGAGTTACGTCCGGAGATGAGATCTTTCCAGGATTTGATAAAACTTGGAAATGATAATATTCTCCAAAACTTGATAATTACACCTGGGGGAACAGAAGACCGTCGGTTTCCCTCCATCGTTAGCGAGGGTGGGCTTCAGTTTAGACCACCGGAGCGGGGTTCAATATGTTATATAGAACCCGAATTTGAAGAATTCAGTTCCTTTGATCATGCAAGGCACATGTCAGAGAATGTGTCCATTTTTCTTAATAGTCTCCAGGAGGTTTCGATAGTGAACGGGCGATTGGTGCGTGGGGCTGAGAATAGCGGTAGCATTCTGCGAGGGCACTGCGCTTACTTAAGGGCTGCCGCCTACCTCAAAGCACAGGTGGTTCCAGCCTCTAGCGAGGATAGCTTTGGGTTGGAGGAACACTTGCAAAAGGCGACAACTGCGAGGTCTGATGAGCAAGCAGCGCAGGAGACCTTGAGAGATGATTCGGCTGAGTCGCAGCCACGTAGACCAGAGGACCCTGTGCTCCTGGCATCGCCCGAGACCACTGGGCAAGCTGGGCAATTGCCCAGACGCCCGCATGTGCTGTGCGATTTTGGTTCTGCTCCTAAGACTGGCCGGCAACCTATGGCCGCAACAGCCGTACTACTGGAGCAGAACCTGCAGTTGCGCCCTGCACCCGCTCCGAGAAGGAGCTCCAGGATTGAGAGTCTACCGCCTCAAAACTTTAAGGAGCCAGATGGTCGGAAAAACCCAGGCGTCGGCGGGGCAGATCACGTCCCTCCTGCAGGTCCACCCGCTCCGCGTGGACAACAGACTAACGCTGTTAGACTGGTTGAGTCCTTGGAAAGGCTAGGAGACGCCTCTGCCGGAATAACAGCTGCAGCGAACAGTCAAGTGGAGAAGCTTATGGGCGGAATTACGAAGCGGAGCGGCAGCAAGTCTCTGTCCGACCCGCTGATGATAAGTAGGTTTGAAGAGCTGAGAGTTTGCATGCTGACCTATTGCGGCAACAATAGTCGCATTTCCATAGCTGCGAACGCCGGTTCGAACCGTTTTGGGGTTATCCACAACTTGTGGGATGACGTCACGAGTTTGAACCTTACAGTCAAACCAAAACTGACACAGAGACTGTTGTTTGCAGCAGCCACAGGTAGTTTTGACCTGTGCCCGCCGGGAGCTTTCTTTAGGCTTGCGTCAGTAAGGGAGCAGGCGGAGTTTTCTGCATCAAGAAGCATAACCGAGTTTGATGAGCCCAAGGAGAAGTTGAAGACATGTATGTCATTCTCCAGTGCATCCGTCTCCAGTTGAGTGCCCCTGGCATTCCCATTCGGCTGCTCAAGGTGGACATCTCTGCCGCTTTTCGCCGCCTCTGGTTGGATGTGGAGTCGAGTCGGGGAGTGAGCACCTTCTTACCTTCAGGGGACACTGGCATGTCAACCGGATTATTGGTTTGCTACCTAGCCCTCACCTTTGGATCAGTTTACTCACCTGCGTCTACCAGGCCGCTTTGCCAGAGCTTGATGTAGTACTTGCCCGCGCGGCTCACCTGCTTGTCGTCGGCCGAGTACTGGCCGATCCAGCCGGGCTGCGCGCCCGGCGCCGCGCTCGCCGACGCCGTCGCGGGCATGCGAAGGGTGGTGTTCTGGAACTCGATGGACATGGCGCAGGTCGTGAGCGGGTGCAAGAACGCGAGGACGTGCAAGGCGGCGGCGCAGAGCATGGGCACCGACGGCGACGACGTCTGTGGTTTTCTCGCTTCGGCGCGCTTCGCGCATTCGGGTGCGAGGCTGAGATACCTGACTTTGGCCAGGGATAACCACTCGCGTCGTCGCGCGCGCGACGGGCCGCCGTGCGAATTTCAATCGACGCGCCCTGGCGCCGGCCCGGGTGTCGCTTTATGCCCCCAGGTCGACGCAGCGACGTTGGGTCTATGTTTCACAAACAGCGACGATCTTCGTTCGCGCCGCGCGCGCGCGGGGTCGTCGAGCCACTCTTCGAGAGGAAGCCGGGCTCCGTTCGCGGATCTTAGACCACTCGACGACGCGTCTCGTCGCGCTTCGAGTTCGTTCCTATGGCGGCTCGCCCCCCGGCGGCGACTGAAATTCGCCCGTAACGACGTCGGTGCATGCTGAATCTCGCTTGTAATCGGCAAGATGCTACTGACTGCCTCGCGAGCTACGTGTGAACGCTGAAGCAGATCAAGGTGACGGGCTTGCACAATTCTTTACTGTCGATGCGCCCGAACAAGGCAGCACTGCCGGTAGTTCACGCGCCAACTCTGACTTATCACGCAGGGAATTGTGGTATTGCCGTCAGCCGTTTTTCGGTTTTCGTGCAATGATAAGGGCGCTGATCTCGTGCGTTTTCCATACCGAGACTTTTCCTCCACCACCGCTTGCATCGGGATCCTTGTGTCATTTGGGATGACCCTTGTGTTTGCTGTTGGAGTTCGGATCGCATAGCAATGGTGTGATCATCCTTGCAAGCATGATGAGTATCATGATGCGCGACACGTGGGATTATTTTTGACTTGCGAGAAGCAAATAATGGATGCTCAATTCTCAATACTGGTTTTGCCATAGCCCCGACGATAGCGCTCCTCGCCCCCGGTGCCCAGAGACGCAACGACTCCTCGTGGGATCTTGCTTTCTGCCCAGAACTAGAAGAAGCCGCGGACGTGTATTCGAAGCACGAGGCCGTTGTGGTATGCCGCGCCCGGAACGAAGGCGGGGCGAGCAGTGTGACCTATCTGTGTCTGCGAACGGCGGGAGGTTTATACGGGGACAAGCTCAAGTCACGGTATTTGTCTCGAACAAAGCCAACGTCTACTTACACCGAGGACGACATGGGCACAAACGAGGGGACATTTCGCGTGGTCGCGAGCAAGGATGATACTATCTTGTGCCTGTGCCTTACCCAGCTTACATCCAGAGCAGCCCTGACTTCAGTCGTTCACGTCGCATGTCAAGGTGGGACGTGAGTCATTCTTCACATCTCAGGCGCTACTCGTGAACCACAAACTTATTCTAGCGAAATGAGTCTGCCAAGTGACATTCCGTGCATCGCAGCGATGTTCTCCTCTTGTCGTGTATGGATAAACGTGCTTGAGTATGTTCAGCGAGCCTCGCGCATCGTATTATCATCAGTCGGAGCTGTTTATGAGACTTTCCCCAGTCAAAGCGGAGCATATAGCGTTGCAGATGCGTTTGAAGTCTCCGCAACACACCTTGTTCGCACAACCAAGTCCGATGAATGCGCCTCGGGGCTCAATTTTGACGAGAGTGATCATCCGTGCGGTGCAATCGCGAAATCCCTCGTGCAAACTCGCGCGGTGCTCACAAATGCAGCAGCCGCCTTGTGTATGCAACAAATGAGCGTCAGCAGTGTTAATTCATGTCCAGCTAGGGACAATACAATCACCTTGACTTGGTCTAGCTCTGGAGCAGCAGTTATGGAGCTCTTCGACGGTCCAACACTCAACGCTTTGACACCGCAGCTTATCGACAACTTGGCATCATCATTGAGGTCTGCGTTTGCTTCGAGGTCTGTGCGAGCGTCCGTGCTGCAAGCTGCTGGGCCGCATTTCTGGATATGACCGGGGAGGCATGGTACTCCCATCGTGGTGGATCAAGGCTATCGGTACTTGCGGGTTTGGGTCTCCGCTTGATCAAATTCGGAACGCATCGGTTTGGTCAATCTCTGTACTGCATGGATCGTCCATCGGCGGTGGATTTTTGTTGGGCTTGGCTGCTGACCATCGGGTGGCCACCATAGATGCCTCGTTTCGGTTGGGCGTGGCCCCCTACGGCCTAAGTCCGGTAGTGATGGCAACCGAGGTGTTACCTTGAATACTCGGGCCTCATCTCTCGATAGGAACATATGTCGAGGACCTCTTATTTTCCCCAAGATCCGCTGTTACGTCAGGGCTCGTACATGGAACAAAGTCCAGCGTGCATAAGCGTCGTCCTGGTCGCCCCGCCGCCGCGCGTCGCTCGGCGGCGACGACCGCCCCAAACCACAACCGGTGTTTTCGAACACCACCCTAGGCCGACGAGGTAGGCGTCCGCGGCCTCCTGGAGCGCGAGGACGGCGGAGCCCTGGAAGCGGAGGTCCGTCTTGAAGTCCTGGGCGATCTCGCGGACGAGGCGCTGGAAGGGGAGCTTGCGCACGAGGAGCTCCGTCGACTTCTGGTAGCGGCGGATCTCGCGGAGCGCGACGGTGCCCGGGCGGTAGCGGTGGGGCTTCTTGACGCCGCCCGTGGCCGGGGCGGACTTGCGCGCCGCCTTGGTGGCGAGCTGCTTGCGGGGGGCCTTGCCTCCCGTGGACTTGCGTGCGGTCTGTTTCGTGCGGGCCATGGTGTTGTTTGGTGTTTGGAGCAGACTCTGAAAAGCTCGAGGCCGCCGCCGGAGCGGACCTCGTGATCTCGTTTTTGATTGGTCGAATTTCTTCAGGCTTTTATTTCGAACTCCAAGTTAGCTGCCTGAAGATTTTCAGCCAATCAGAATCGAGATCACGAGGTCCGCTCCGGCGGCCGCCTCGCGAGATCGACGGCCTCCCAGTTTTGCTAAACACAAGCAATCAACACATCTACATCATGTCTGGATGCGGAAAGGGAGGCAAGGGACTCGGCAAGGGCGGCGCCAAGCGCCACCGCAAGGTGTTGCGCGACAACATCCAGGGCATCACGAAGCCCGCGATCCGCCGCGTGGCTCGCCGCGGCGGCGTCAAGCGCATCAGCGGCCTCATCTACGAGGAGACCCGCGGTGTCCTCAAGGTCTTCCTCGAGAACGTCATCCGCGACTCCGTCACGTACACGGAGCACGCCCGCCGCAAGACGGTCACGGCCATGGACGTCGTCTACCCGCTCAAGCGCCAGGGCCGCACGCTCTACGGCTTCGGCGGGTAAATCTTCCCGCTGAGCCCGGGCGCCTCGACACCAAGACCAATACCCGCCGGGCCGCCCACTCACACAACCACACCGGTGTTTTCGAACACCACCCTTTTGGAGGAAGACTTTCGCGGGCCGCGGCCGGCGCTTTGGGCATTCGCTCGCGGCGCGCCTCGCGCTTCGCGCTCGTTCGATCGGCGGGGTTGCGCTGCTCGTGGGGTTTGAAAGTCGGGTGCGTTAAGAACTAAGCCATAGCGCGCACTAAGCCATAGGGCGCTGGTAGGAGGGCTAGGAGGGCAGGGGGACTAGTCCTCCGACTCCGACTCGCTGCTGTCGTCCGTGTGGTCGGGCTCGGAGTCGGGGTCGGGGTCGCGGGCGCTGCGCCAGAACTGGGCGATGTGCCAAAAGACCTCCTTCGGGAGCGCGGCGGGCGCGTTGCGCGCGCTGCGGAGGGACGCGCGGCGCTCAGTCTCGTACGGGAAGAGGCGCGCCAGCAGGCCCGGCTGCGCCACGGCGCGGCCCCACCCCGGCGGCGCCACGGCGCGGCCCCGCTCGCAAAGGATGCGGAGCATGAGCAGCTGGACGCGCGGGGCGCGAGCGTAGAACGGCCAGCCGCCCGCCGCGCGGACCGCGGCGAGGAGGTCGGCCGTGGCCGTGTGGCCCAAGCGTAGCGCGTAGGCCTGGGGGTCTTCGCCGTAGTTGTTGCGCACGTCGATCGACGCGCCGCGGCTCAGGAGCAGCTTCAACATGTTGGTGTGTTCGTCAAAGGCGGCATTGTGGAGCGCGGTGTTTCCGTAGTTATTGCGCACGTCGACTCGCGCGTCCGCGTCGAGCAGGAGGACCGCTGCATCTAAATGGCCTTGCAAAGCGGCGTCGTGCAGTGGTGTCCAACCAAGACTCGGCAGGCCCACGTTGACGTCGGCGCCCTGCTCGAGGAGCCACGTGATGGCCTCGCACCAGCCCCTGCTCGCTGCGTGATAAAGGAGGGTCATTCCATTTGCACGGTTTTCGATGCGCACGCTGTCGCGGTCGATCGTCACACGAACGAGCGTGTCAAGGCCGCGACCGGAGTCAACTTGGCGCTGCGCCTCCTCGAGGAACGAGCGTTCGTCCATCTCGAGGGCCTTTGACCTGCGACGTCCCCGGGGCTGCTGCGCGGCAAACAAATGAACACGTTGAACCCCTCAGGTTGAGGGGGGGAATTGGCCAAATTGGCCGGATTGGCTGCGTTGGCTGAATCCCATTGGCCACGTTCAACCGCGATTGGCCGTGCGTCCGATGAGCTTCGTCCGATCGTCCGATCTGGCCGATCGTCCGATCGTCCGACCGCTGGCCGACATGAGTCGCGAGCTCTGCGTCAGTCACGGTGTAATGCGAGGACTGCCAGCAGAGAGCGCCGGGTACGGGGGGTAAAATTTTAAAAAAATATATTGGGGTTTCGGGGAGGTGCCGGGCGAGTCCCTTCGGGCCCCCGGCGAAGCCCTGTAGCCTACTTTGGGGGGTCGGTCGGTCGGTCGGTCGGTCGGTCGGTCGGTCGTCGTCGTCGTCGTCGTCGCCGCCGCCGCCGCCGCCGCCGCCGCCGCCGCCGCCGCCGCGTGGGGGTGATTCGAACCCGAGTCAGCCGTAGGGCGACCGCACAGAGGTGATATGTTGCCCCATGTCCTTCCTGTCACGGCGTATAAACCCGGAGCTGCAAAAATCGGGGGACGCGCGCCGCATTCGCAGTGATCGATGTCTGCAGAACGGCGGCAGTCCGCGGATAGGAAGTTCTGGTTCATCGGCGCCGAGGTCTTGGGCGGGCGGGAGGGCGGCGTTGGCCGCTTCCATGGAATCCACGCGCTCCGGGCCGTCGCCGCTCGCGAGCGGGCTGCCCCAGACGCTGCCCAACGTCGCGAGATCGTAGCCAATGGATGACTTTTACGTCCAATGGCCGGGGGTCGCGTCCAATGGCCTCGGGTTCGTCCAATGGCCTCGTCCCTGTCCGATCGCGGTTGGCTCTTCGTCCGATCGTCCGATCGCGGTTGGCTGCCGTCCGACGGCGTTCGTCCGACGCGGCCAATCCGGCCAATTTGGCCAACGGCGTTCGTCCGACGCGGCCAATCCGGCGGCCAATTTGGCCAATTCCCCCCCTCAATTTCGACCGAGTGGAGGTCGTGGCCGAGCAGCCCCTCCAGCTGCCGATTGGCCAGAGCGGGTGGTTCACAGGCTTCGTTGACCCTATGTTGCAGCTGTTTTGACCACTCATTTTGAGCAGGTCGCGACTCAGGGGTAGTTAGTTAGTACTACTAGTAGTACATGCTGTCTGAGGGTAGTCTACCGCCTACCTCTTGACACAGCCCCCCGGGGGTCGAGCCGGGCTGATCTTCGATTCACAGACGGCCCCCAACGGACCAAGGGGCTGCTCTTGACACACCGGCCTTCGTGGACCCGCTTCCACTGGGCCCAGAACCCAAAGGCGTAGGCCCCGGGGGAGGAGGGGCAGCGCCATGCAAAATGCGACGAGGACGACGCCGAGGCCCTGGAGCAGGTCCATGGCCGGTTGGGGGACATCAGCACCATCAACGCAGCTTATGCTAAAGATACCGGAGGCTCCTCGCTCCCATCCAGCAGGTCAACCAAACAAGGATTACAAACCACCAGGGCTACCTAGCACCGGCTCAAACGACCAGCTGGTTTTCCCGACAGCTATCGCACGTGACGGGGCAGGTGGCGATGACCTCATCCACATCCACGACGCTGGCGAACTGGCCGTTTTTGGCGTCTTCGCAGGTGTCGTGCCCGCCCGTCGCCAAGATGAAGTCCATGTCCGCGCATCCAAAGCCGAACCACGTGGCATCGGGATCGTCCACGCACGCGACGGTCGGCGCGGGAGGCACGTACGGAGTCGGTACCAAAGTGGGCGCTCGGGTGGACGTCGGCGCCGCCGACGACGTCGGTTGGCTCGACGGGTTCATCAAGCACCCCTTTTCGTCGCGTCCGTCGCCGCCCGCCAATTCTTCGAGACAGCACGTGACGACCCCAGCTCCAACCAGACCGTCGAAGGCCTCGGGGAGATCCGGCGTCTCCCCGTCGCAGCACTTGTTCGCGTAGAGGTGAACTTCTTCGAGCTCGGAGGCGTTTAGGAGACTCGGAGGGAGCTCGGAGACGGAATTGACCTCGAGCCAGAGGCCCTGGAGCGGGTTAGCCACGGGGGTGTTATCGTAGCGCCTTTTGCGCCCTACGCCCTCCGGGAGATCTAGAAGCTGATTGCTCGCGAGCTTGAGCTTCTCGATGGATCTCGCGTACGTGATGTCCTCGCTGATCGTACGAATCGAATTGTACTGCAAGTCCAACTTTCTAAGATGTTCCAGCTCACCGATGGCCTCGGAAACTGTCTCGATCCTGTTGTACGCGAGGTCCAGCTCCATCGTCGCGGAACTCGATTCGTTGACGCGAGGTCCGAAGGTGGTCGGCAGCGACGTTATTTTGTTGTTTCTCAGGAAAATATTCGTAACAGCGCGGTGCGCCGGATTGAATGTGGCGTCTTCTTCGGTCGATGTAAGAAGGATGTTTCTGATAACGTTATTGCTTTCGTCGTAATCAAATTCGACTTCGCGCATGCGGAACCCAAAATACTCGCCTTTTGACTGGTAAGCATCGGCGGGTATTCGGAAAGTTTGTTATTTTCAGATCTGAGTTCGATGAGCGCCGCGCTAAAATTGGCGGGGAGCGTCTTGAGCTTGTTGTCGGAGACGTGGAGGTGGTAGAGTCTGTGCCATTTCGCGAGGCCCCACGTTTCCGGCAGCGCCTTGAGAGAGTTCCCCCGAACACTGATGTACATGGGGCAATTCCAGTCCTCCGTACCAACCTGTTCCGACCGTAGCTCGGGCAGCACCTTGAGATTGTTGTAATCCAGGAACAACGTGATCGACGGGTATCGGGTCCATCCGAGCGCTCCGGCCGCGCTCGTGCCGGGACCGACATCCACGAGCTCGTTATATGCCAGATCAAGATCATCGAGGCTGATGAGATCTCCCATACAATCCGGCAACCCGTCGAGGAGGTTGCGCCGGAGCTTGAGCGTTTCCAGCTCCGCGAGCGCGCAGACGGCCGACGTCAACCTTCCGTCGATGAGATTGCGGGATAAATCCAGGGTTTTCAAAGATGTCAGCTTGTCGAGCCATTCTGGCTGGTCATGAATCTGATTCATCGACAAGTCGAGGTCCAAGAGCTTTGTGAGTGGTCCCAAGTCGGGAACGGCGGTCAGGTCGTTCCCCGTCGCGTGGAGCTTCAAGAGGTCGGTCAATTTGAGCAGGCTATCCGGGAGCTCCTGCAAATGGTTCCCGCTCACGTCGAGCCTTTCCAAGTGCCTCAAATCCCCGAGGGAATCGGGCAGGACCACCAGCTCGTTCTCCGGCGCTGCGAGCGATTCGAGCAGAACGAAGCGCTTGACCAAGTCGGCCACGTCCCGCACGCGCGAGCCCGTGAGATCCAGTTCGCGCGTGTTATAGAAGCGACTCGTGAGGTATTGGGGCACTTCATCCCAGTTGCGATGGCGGCTCTGGAGCGTGCTCTGGGCGCAGACGACCGTCCCCCAGAGCGTGTGAATCGCGTCGCTGTGCAGGCTCGCGCCGATACCCTGCTCTCTCCAAATCTGAGCCTCCCACAACCGGCAAATGCCACGAACACCGATTTTGCACTCCTGACAATCCCCTCCTCTTTCTATGTTGGCGCCCTCGGCGCAACCGAATTGGCTCGTCGAACCTTCGTGCCCTTTGGGGAACGTCCAGTCGAAGGCAATCGTCTTGCAGATATCGCTGACGAGTTCATATCCGTCATCTCTTTCGGAGGCCGATGCAACGAGCGCCGTCACCGCGATACCCGTGGCGAGGCTGAGGACCCATACGACGCTGAGGGCAAAAATGCTCCTGTGCGACGTGATGGATGCTTCCTGCTTGCCTCCGAAGTCGGCGGTCGAGCTGGCGACCTCGTTGCGTATGTCGGAGGTGCCACCGTTCGCGGCCTCGACCCGAGGGACGTCCGCGGTCTCCGCGTCGGTAATCTGCGAAGTGACGTCCGGTACGACCGTAGTGTCGATATCTGGCTCGGGGGTAGACGGCTCCAGGACGCTAGCATTCTCCACGCTGCGCTCCAACACGTCACTCTTGCTTGAGGACAGGTTTGTTGCCTTACTCGAGTCATCTTTGCTTGGGATCGCGTCAAACGGTGGCTTGGCCGCGTCGGGCTCGGGTGCCGTCTCCATGTCATCCTTGCTCGAAGGCGCATCGAACAGCGGCCTGTCCGTGTCGGGTTCAGGTGCGTTCTCCTTGCTTTCTTTGTACGAAACCAGAGGGTTCGCCGCGTCAGGCTCCCGTTTGACCCCCCGATTAGCCGCACCGCGCTCGGGAGCGACTGCTTCCTCCTTGCTCGAGGACTCGAGACAGCCTGATTCCTCGTCGTTTGCGTCGGGAGACGACGGAGCGCCGGCGGCGATTTTCGCGAGGTGATTCTGGCGGTACGCGACGCCCTCTTTCGCCCCGACCGGGAAATGGAGCAAGAAAGGGATGAACGGGAAGACGTCGAGAAAGATGTCGGCCACGGAGTTGGACACGAGGATCGGCGGCAGATGATCTCCGAGGACTCTCGCGTTCCTCGCGCTTTCCATGTGCGCCACGGAGAGGGCCCAGAACGCGTACGCGAGCTCGAGAACCGCGTCGAGGATCACCTGCCTGAGCGAAAATCGACGGAACACGAGCAGCGACGCGGTCAAGCAGCAGTTGATTACGAGAAGCCATACCTACGGCCAGTTTTCTTTCAAAACGCTCGTGTGGTCAGAAAACGCCGCGCCGCGCCAGGATCACGATTGCGAGCCCTTCATCCCCTCGCATCGCGGCGTTGGCTACGATGACATGGTACTCTTCCGAGTCCCGGCCGCGCATCCAGAGCTCGATGGGGTCCAGGCCGCTCCAGCGCACAACCTGGTACGTCTGTACGGCGATTTCGAGAATCTCGAAGACGATGATCAACGTGATAATCGAGCGCTTGCTTAGGAAGACCATGACGACGACGATTCCACTCGCAGCGATGCCGAGGATCCCCGAGGGGCCGGACCCCCGACCGGCGAAGGCCGACAAGCCGACTACCGCGACGAGCGTTCCAAACTCTACCGCATTTGGACCGATTACCTCCAGGCCCTTGACGAACACTGTGCGACACATGGCGTCGCATTGGAGCTTCTTAATTTTTGCCCGCTTGAGGCCATAGAAACGCTTCCAACCCCGCGTCATCTGCCAAACGATGCCCAAGCTCCAGAAGCCCAGCGCAAAGTAGAGCGCGGCGGCGACCAGGACTGCCGCATGCTCGTGATCGTACGCGAGCCAACGGCCCTGATATCGGTAGTTATCCGAATGCAAATAGTCGTTGAAAGTTGGATTCTGGAATTCTTGGCAATGACGTACACTCCACTAATTATACGGCGTAGGCCCGCCTCGCCAGTAAGCGCCCCACCGTCGACTTGGTTTCATCCCATCCACAAAAAGAGGAACAGCGGTTGTTCGAGGGAGTTGCACTCGTGTACACTAGCAGGACACACAGTATTTCAATCGCCCCTCCCGGCAGCAAACAAATACCTGCAGAGACGTGGCAAGCCCGGCAAGCGGTCGAGATTCTACCGCATGGCAAACAAATTATCAAGGGGGTCCCAGACCCACCCGATATTGCGCTCCCGGTGCCATCTTCGGTGACTAACTCTATATGATCTCCTCCGAGTGAGCGCGCCCGAGCTTCACAAAAAGAAATCGCACGGACCGCAATGGCAAGTCTTGAAGGGACTCGAAGGGTGCCTCGTACAATAACTCATTCAAAACCGCAGCCACCGCGGGCGCCTTACAAGGAGCTCCCGCCAAGATCCTTCAGCCGTCCCCGTCGCTACGTCATCTAAGCGAGCGTTAAGCTCTTCCTCCGGAGGTCGCACGTACTCCGGAAATAATGACCTCTGCGATCCTGAAACGACAGTCGCGATTGCTGTGTCTCCCATGTTCACCATTCAAAATCTCAAGGCGACACACAATTGCCACAAACACCATGATCTGCTGAGAGCTATTTGAAATAATGCCACTTTGATCAAGGGAGGTGTGTCTTATGAGGACTACCACCGAGAATGCCTAGTAGAAACTCAAGGATAGCACGGCACTCTGCGGAACTACCTGCTTTTCGCCGTCACTATCGCTCGAATCATCCTCATATGCCACTTTCGCTTTTTCGGTTTCTTTTCGGGGGATTTGCGTTTTATCACAATCTCGTCCTCAGATGACGAGGATCGTCTAAACCCCATCGTCGAATCCGAATAAGTCTGGAAATGTAATCAAGAATGTTCACGTCTTTGTGCTTGGTACCGTCTAGCGATTGAGGTAGGTGCGTATACCGGAAACATATAGTACTGCCGTAAGGCAATTTTTCAAGCCCAACCACCACCCTCCTTTGGCACAGGAGCAGCAAGCCCACCTCACGCTGGCGGAGGTGGCTGCGCCCTCCAAGCGCGGTCCGTTGGCCTCCATTCCTGGCATTTACAATCAATCGAGCTCTGCTTCCCCTTGGGGGGGGGGACACACCTTGAGCGCGTGTCGGCGCTGTCGCCGGCGACGGGCGTCTCCGGGAGTGTCGCGGACGGCGGCGACGCCGCGGCGCGCGCGTGCGCCGCGGGTGCGAAGCTCGAGCTCATCTACGAGGCCGCGCTGCTACTCATGCGGGGCGTGCCCCTCGTCTGCCGCTTCCTGGGCTTCAACGCGCACGGCGCCCACGCCTTCCACGTCGCCGAGGCCGTCCACGCGACGCCCGTGCTCTGCGCGCCAACCGTCGATCCGGCCGGCGACGAGCGGTCCGGCTGGGCCGCGGGGCTCGCGGCGCCCTGGTACGCGCCCTGGCGGCGCACGAAGCGCGTTTGGCGCGGCGGCGAGGGCCGAGCGCATTTGGGCGATGTCGACGTCGACGCCGCGGTCCGCGCGACGCGGCGGCTGCGAGGCGTGGCCCCGGCGCTCGGCGCCGCGGTCTACGGCGGCGGCGCGCCCGCGGTCTCGAAGCGCCACGCGGCGGGCAGCTGGGAATGGGCCACGGCCCGCGGCGAGGAGTCGGTGCTCGTGTTTAGTGGGTACTGGCGGCCGCGCGACCTCCGATTCCACCACTCGCGCGTCCCCGGCGCGCTCCTGTGGGGCGCCGGCGAGCGGCGAGTACTCGTCTGCTTCGGGTCCGCGCCGCTCGCGTCTCCAGACGCGGACGAGGCGTGGCTGTTTCGCGTCGTTCGAAGCGCCGTCGCGCAGGCAGGTTTTCGATCGTTCTTCCACGGCGGGCCGAGGCCTGACGGCGACGGCGTCGACTGGTGCCCGGGAACCGACTTCATCGACCACGACCTCGTCCTGGGAAGCTGCGACGCCCTGATCTCTCACGGTGGCGCGGACGCGGTCCACGCGGCCGCGGTGCGCGGCGTCGGCCACGTCGTCGTCTCGGTCGACGCGGACCAGGGACGCTGGGGCGGTGCCGTCGCGGATCTGGGGATCGGTCGCCACGTGGCCGGCCTCGCAGACCGGTTCGAGGGCGCCGTCGACGAGCTCGCGGAGGCACTTGTGGAGGCGGCGGCAACGACCGCGGCGCGGCGGCGCGCGCCGCTCGCGGGCCTCGAGGCACCGTCCGCGACGCTCGGGCTGCCCCTCGACCCGGCTTTAGCGGCGGCCTGCACCATGCTTTTCGACGGCAAGACGGCGACGACGCTCTGCTCCTACGCCGCGGAGCGCGCGCGGCGAAAGCGCGCCTGGCTCGACCGCAAGGCGGCCGCGGGCCTTTACCTGAGCCGCCGCATGCCCTCTGGCACGTCCCTCGAGGTCGCCGCGTTCTGCGCCTTCTTGTTCGTGCCCCGGGCGACCTACGGCGGCCCGCGGCCCGGCGCGTTTTTTTGCGGATTGGGGTACTACCCAGACCCCTTATTGATACATTCGGAGTAACTAGGAAGCTGTAGTTTATTAGCTCCCTAACGTCGCCATGACGTCAGTCAAACTACTATCCAGCAGGTGCACTGTCCGGCGACTGTGCAACCTCGCTGTCTAACCTCGCTGAGCCTGGTGCTCTCTGGCACGTCGCTGTGACGCTAACCAGACAGACACCACAGACACAGAAGAGCGCTGTGCTCCCTGTCCCTGCTGGGCAGTCACTCCTTCAGTTCGCTGTCTATAGGACTTGAAACTGGATTAGAATGAATTAAGGAAGGGAAGGGAAACTAGCAGGATGCGCAGTAGGAGCGCAGTGGGGTAAGGTGCACCGTGACCGTCAGTGACTGCAACATCAAGCAGTTCACTGAAGATGAAGGTAGAAATCTCTCTGTCTCTCTCAGGCTACTCCCCCTGGATTGAAACTCCGTGTAGACCCCAAACGATAACAGACTTCAACTTCATCGTAAGTGATGTCGATTAAGTCAATGATGCGAATAGGGGTCGAGTATCTGCTAAGTATTCTTCAAAGAATCTTCCTTAAACCAACCCCGACTACTAACCAGCACCGACACCGCCACACACACCGACGTACCAAGAAAATAACAAGAGAACAAGGGAAGTAAGAAGATGTCCATAAGAAATTGCAAATAGCTAGGAGAGCAGCGGGCCACTAAGCTATTGCAATTCCTCCACAACTAGAGAAAACTCTCCAAACTTCTCTCTAAGCACCTCCTGGCGACGTGGTCATTTTCGGCCAGACCCCCCTCGGGAATTCTTTTTTAGGGAAATGGAGGTTCGTAAACCACGCCGTGCTTATTTCGCGAAATCGCCAACACGGCATTCACGACCGCGTATTCCTCTCGTAGGATCGCAGACAGAGCGCGAAGTGAGGCGTCGGAGATGTTCGCATGGGGATGCTGCTCGCCAGCCTGCCCATATGGCGATACCCACTTCACGCGACTCGGGCTCTCGCTGACGGTCGAGTTTTGGAAGTTAGCACGGAAGGCCTCGAGGTCTTTGGTGAGCGACTCCTGCTGGGCGACCCAGACGTTCTTCAGTTTATTCAATACGCCGCCCACGTGCGAGCAATAATTGTGGCGCATGTGCTCCGCGTGCCTCTCGTGGAGCACGAGCATGTCATGGACCACGGACCAGCAGAAACCGGAGGACTCGCGCTCGTGGAACTCGACGAGCACCTCGAGCGTCGGCCGCGGAAAACATGCAGTGAGATGCGCGAATAGTTCCGCCCTCGAAATCTTCCCGTCCATATCTTTATCCTCCAACGATTTGAGTCCGTAATCGAGCGCGGACGAGAGCCGCGAAATGGGATCGCGAACGGTGACCAGCGTCTGCGAGAAGCTCGGTGCAGCCGCGACCTCGGGAAGCACTGCGTTGGTGTGTACTTGGTCGTAAGGAATTCCCGAATCTTTCAGAAACTGTTCAGTTGTGCTGCCGCCCGCCTTGCCAATGTGTATGAAGAGCACACGGCTGTCCCTAGACGGCCGTCGCCCGATAGCGCCGATTCCAGAATAACGTTCGTACACTCGTTTTTGAAAGGGACTTTTCGTTAGAAAATACGGACGGTATGATGGGTCCGCGGCGGCGATTCGCTGCTGCTCAAGTTCTTCGGCGCCACGCAGCCACTGCATGTAGCAGGTCGGACCTCGCTTTGTATTGAGACGCGCGAAGCCAACGACTGCCAACGCTCCGAGTGTCGTTAAGAAATACAATGTCATGAAACGACGCGGAGGATAAGGAATGGTACGAGAGCTGCTCTGGCCACATGGAAGCAAAACTAAACTCTGGCAGTCGATGTACACAAGCACATACTTGTACTAACCGTGCGGACTGAATTGAAGCCTTGGCTATTTTTCCTAAATTTATCTAAACTATATATAAAGTGCCTCATTATCGATAATGGTGGGCCGCGGATTGCGGCTCGGGCCCACGCGCCCGGCGGTCGCATTGGGGAGGCCTCAATCGACGGCTGTCCCCCGGAGCACCTTGCGCACGGCTTCGTCGGCGCAGCCCGGACCCTAACGTCCGCCGCGGATCATCGCCCGCCGACGCCAATTTCAAACATGAAGGCCATTCTCCGTGTGCCCCTCATCATCGTCACCTTTACCACGGCGGCAGATTCCGTCACGTCGAACGAATTCCCCGCCGAGAAGGGCGACGCGGTTTCTACGGACCTCGTGCAACCGACGGCGTGGGAAGCGAAGAGCAAGATCAGCGCGGTGCTCGAGCGCGAGGCGGCCGTTTTCGAGGATGTCGAAGGTCTCACAGACTCGGTGGTCGAAGGCCGCCAGCTCTCGGACGTGTGCGAGGACTCGACGACGTGGTACCAAGGGAGTCGCGAGGGCCGAACTTGCGCGTGGGTCCGCCAGAATCCCGCGAAACGCTGCGAGCTCGATCGCGCGGCCAACGTCGCCTGCCCCGTGACGTGCGACACCTGCCCTCGCCTCGACGCGAGCGCTGGCGATACAGGCTCCCGGCAGCGCCGCGCTGCTTCCGCGCAACATCGCGGGGCCCGCTTTGAGTATCGCGCCTTCCCGACGTGGGACGCGTACTACGCGTGGCGCGACTCGCAGAGTGAATGGCAACCCATCCACCCCTGCGTCCCGGATCGCGAATCCTACAAATGCCTCCCGAGCCTCCTAGTCATCGGCGCGTTCAAGGGCGGGACGACGGCCCTCCGCTTCAAGCTCCTCGCGTCGAAGCAGTTCTTCGGGCCGACCGGAGAACATCACTACTTTGCCGAGGAGGAAAAGTCGGTGACCGTTCCGCGCGCGGTGGAAGCTGCGAGGTACGCGATGACCGTGTCCAGGGCCGTATTTTTGAGGAACGAATTCGTGGTCTTCGAGGACAATCCGCGCTACGTGGACACGCTCAACACGCACGAGCTCGAGTTCATCAGGAAAGTGATCCCCGACGCGCTGATGCTCCTCCTCGCGCGACCCGGCGCCGACGTCTGGTTCTCGGCGCTCGAAATGAGCGCCGACGACTACCGAGACTGTTCTCCGCTGCTCCCCTACGGTGATCGCTACTGCGACGTCGGAGCCGTTCGCGCCGCCGCCGACGCGCGCCAGATTCTCGACGAGGGCTCTCAACGCGCGGCGGCGATGGAGCGGGACTGGGCGCGCGGGGACGTGATCAGTCTGCGCGAGCGGGCGGGCGTCTACGTCGCCAAGGGGGGCTACTTCTACGCTCTGCGCCACCTCTGGCACACCTGGCCGCGCGAACAGACGCTCGTCCTCGAATCGGCGGCCGTGTGGGCGCGACCGCGCGAGAGCTACGACGCCCTGGCCCACGCCCTTGGGCTGAACTTCACCATCAGCCTCGTCGAGGACACGAGGACGCGCCCCGATCGCCAGGACGACCCAAAGTGCCCAAAAGCCAAAGTCCGGGCTATGAAGCGGCTCGTATCCGAGTGCGACCTGAAGATGCCGTACCGCTGCGCATGGTACTCGGCGAACGTACTTCTGGCAGAGCTCCTGAACGAGTGCTGGCCAATCGCCTGGAATGATGGTGTCAACGCGTCGACGTGCGCGCGCTTCAACTTCACGGCCGCGGACCTACGAGCCCGGTTCTCGGCGAACGCCTCGCAGGTCGCGACGGCCGGCGCCGGTGGAGCCACGGCCTCGTCGCACGAATACCGGAGGTCCGACGTCGCCTTCGCCGTCAAAGTCCACCGGCGCACGGCGCCCGCAAAGGCCCTCGGATCGTGGTCCCGTGCCGACCCCACCCGGGATTGGCTCACAACGGGCCACACGAGCGAGCACAAGGCGTGTCTGAATCGCGAGCGCCAGGGAAACTGCTACGAGAATGGCGGGCAGGGGCGAGCGCAGGGAGACGCGAGTTCGCGGTACGCCTTCATTCATCGAGCGGGCTCGGACCTGAGGAACAGCCCGGGCGCCCTCGCCGGCCGCGTGGACTACGCGTGGCGCGTCAACACCGGATCCGCGGCGACAGAGCATCTGTATCGGGAGTGGTCCGATCCGCGCGCTGCGCTCGTGCGAGGGCTCGAGCGCGTCCTCGGCACCGATGGACGCGTCGTCGTTCTGGGCGACTCGCTCTCGCGTCAGTTTGCCAAGACCCTCGAGTGCACGCTGGAGTACAAGCTCAACATGACGCATCGCGTCGTTCACAGGGATTGGGGTACAGGGGGGAAGATCGGCTTCCTTCCCCGACCGTCGGACGTCCTGGTGCTCAACTTCGGGCACTGGCTCGACCACGGCGAGGGGGACCCCACTCACGCTACTCAGAAGTCGCGTTGGGCACTCGCCTTCGAGGACCTCGAGGAGAAAAAGGTCGCCGTCGATCGCGTCTTTGTGCGCACCACGCAAGTCCGATTCGTGCGACGAGATAGTCCCGGCGAGTGGAACACGACGGGGGGCATGCTCTGCGGCGGGACTGCACCGAACGCGGCGGCCGGCGTCGACTTCTCTCGGTCGATCGGGCTGTTACGATTCCGCACCGCAGGCATCGGCCTCCTGGTCCACCTTCGGGGGTCAATCACACTCCCTCCCCGAGCAGAACTTGGTCCTTCTCGAGCTCGTCGACGCGCGCCGCCGCGTCTCGGAGTCCCGATCCGCCTCGACCGTTGTTTGTGCAGGCCACACCGTACCAGCTCTTCGACGTCGCCCCGGTCGCTCTCTCGCGCGCCGACTTGACTTTCGACTGTTCCCACGACTGCCTCCCCGGGGTGCAGGACACCTGGGCCAGTCTCCTGTTCCAGCGCATGGTCGACGAGCTATGAGTGGCCCTCCCGATTCAGAGTCGGAATCGAGGCTGATTTTACTTTCTAACCGAAAGTGAACTAACAAGGCCTAGGCGCTTATTTTTTCCCGGCCCGGCAAGGGCTAGAGATTCTTTTCGATGCGCACGTTGTACTATGATGTTGGGCTCCGGCCACGCGGAGGGACCCCCAGCAGACCTCGATTTTGATGAGATCCTTGGCCGCGTTTAAAGGACCGTCGTTCCGTCGAAACACCCCGATTCTGCGTCGATTCCGCCTCCTTGGGGGCATTTTCACTGAAACCCCGGGGAATTGTTAGCATATCCCGCCGGCGGGATATGGTAAACACCGCTTCAACTTGGGCTCGAACCGCAGCGCCCGCGCGCCTTAACCGCGGCGCCCACAGCGACGAACGCCGCCGCGCCGGCGACGGCGAGGCAGGCGCCCGGGAAGGGCCAGCCGCGCCCCGGTCGCGACAGGCCCGCGGCCGCGTCGACGAGCGCGCCCGCGCGGTCGAGGCGCGCCAGGAGCGCGTCGCGGCGGCAGCGCGGCGACTCGAGCGCGTGCCACGCGAGTACGCCCGTGCCGAGCTCCCAGAAGCGCGCCGGCATGAGGTAGAAGGCCATCGACGCCTCTGCCGTCGCCGCGTAGGCCGCAGATGCGACGACGACAACGAGGAGCGGCCACTCCGCCCGCTCGATTTGCGGCAAGATCACGTAAAACTGCTCCTCGACGCCGAGGGACCACGTGTGCATGAAGGGGTTGCGATCGAGGCTGTGCCGGCGTGCAGTCCGCGTCGCCGTAGTCCGTGAAGTAGCCGCCGGCGTCGTCGGTGACGCCTCCCGTCGCCTCGACCTCGCGTTTCTCGTCGCGCTCCGCTACTGAGAGCCAAAAGACGCTCGCGCCTCCCACCAGGCCCAGGAGACCCGTGTTGAAATACTCGCCGAGCCGCGGCTCGCCCTTCCCAACGGCGGCGAGCGCGACCGCGCCGGCGGCCGTCGCAACAGCCAGCGCCGGCGCGAGGCGGCCCACGCGCCACGCGTAGAATTCGCCGGCTCGAACACCACGGTCCTTCCGCAGCTTCCGGTCGACGGACGCGGCCACGACGAAGCCGGAGATCACGAAGAACACGTCGACGCCCGCGAAGCCGGCCGGGTACGACGTGGAAGGCGACGACCGCCGCTACGGCCGCGGCGCGGAGGCCGTCGACATCCGCGCGGTAGCCGCCGTCGTCTCGCGGCGTGGCCGCGCCCGGCGGCGCCGCGATCTCCAGGGGCGTCCCGACGACGGCCTCGTTCGCGAGGGGCGAGAACGTGTGCGGTTCGTCGTCGGCCAGCGGCGCCACCTCCTCCGGCGATACGGCGTCGCGCGTCGCTGGCAGAGCGTCATGCATGAGGCGCACCCATCGTCTCATTCATGTAGGCTGCCCGCATCGATGTGGACATCTTCGTGCAACTATACTTGGGTATTTAGTTTGATTTATTTATTTGTTTACTTCCCGCGCAGGAATCCTAGATCAGTGCCTGGCCGCGGCATCAGCTTCGTAAGTCTTTAGGTTTCAAACGCCAGACAGCTGATGCATGTCTCTACCAGTTCACTGAGGTGGTTAAAGGAGAGACTAAATTTGTTATGCTGACCTTGTCAGTTGATGATCTTCTCATCACTGGTGATCACACTGAAAAGACTGAATCGTTGTGCAAAGAATATAGTAGAAAGTTAGGATAGTTTACTAGCCTCCTAACGTCGCTATGACGTCAGTCAAACTACTATCCAGCAGGTGCACTGTCCGGCGACTGTGCAACCTCGCTGAGCCTGGTGTTACCTGGCACGTCGCTGTGACGCTAACCATGAAACGCCTTGGTCGATTCTTTATGCGACTAAGTGAGCACCGATCATTTACATTCAAAATGGCTTGCAGCATCTTTTCTGCAATGATTTCCTCCTTCGGACATGGTATGTCAGCGATATGTTCGACCATGAGATCGGACAATTGTTGGGATGCTTCCATCATGCCTAGTAGTTGGAATTTGTCGCGGTACCCTGGAACACATTGGGTGGTAATCCGCCGCGCAGCCTCAGAGTAATCATTGGTGGGGCATCCTGCGCTGGTGAAGAAGGAGACGTAAGTGTCATCAGGATCTGCAAGACTTTGTCACCATCCTTGAACGTGGAGAATGAGTCTGTGACGAGTAGCTTAAGTGCTATACCGTACTCAAGCTTCATCTGGTTGTAGACCTTAACGATGGCGTTGATGAAGTGATCAGCGTTAAGTCTCTTCATGCCTATGTCTATTACCAGGCCGCTAGCACTCCAAGTCGTATTGGGGGCTATAGATATAGATCCGCTTCGAAGCCCTTGGAGTGGACGTGGTGAGCGGGCGCACCATGGGCAAGGGCGGGCAGGTTCCGCAGCGGGCGAGCGACTTTCAGAGCGAGCTGTGCTCGCCGGGGCCCGTGGCGGCGAAGCTCGGCAGGGCTGCCCCCCCGGCCGCGCGGGACCCGCTGCTTGCGGCCGTCCCCCGGGAGGTGTACATGGACGCGGCGTCGAACGTGCCCTCAGCGAGCTACTACAAGGACCTCAACGACAAGGTCGCGGACATCCTCGAGCGGCAGCGGACGGGGGCCAAGACCGCGCCGCCGATCGAGCTTTCGCACGTCGTCGCGGCGGACGGCGCCCTGGTCTACCCGAACCGCTACCTCTGGATGGTCTGGGTCTACAGCGCCGTCGCGATCTACCTGATCTGCCAGGCGCCGAGCCCCGCGGTCGTCCTGCTCGGCGTCCCCGCCATGTACCTCTGCTACGACGTCTACTCGGGAGTCACGCACGTCAATTTGGACGACCAGCGGAACTTGGCGGGCCTCAAATCGTACATCCTGTTCCAGGGCTGCCTCGAGTTCCAGTGGCACCACGCCATCCCCGTCGACATCACGAAGAAGTCCTTCGTCGCCTGCTGCGCCGACCTGAACATCATCGTCGCCGTCTCGGTCGTGATCAACTGCGTCGCGCTCCGCTACACGACCGGCACCGCCGCCACACTCACGGGCCTCAAGCTCTTCGGCGCCTACTTTGGCCAGTACTGCCACCGCTCCGCCCACACGCCCAAGAGCAAGCGCCCCCGCGTCGCCCAGTACCTCATGGACAAGGGTTTCATGTGCCCCCAGAACAAGCATCTCGGCCACCACAAGCCGCCGCACGACGCGAACTTTTGCCTCGTCGGCTACTGCGACGGCATCATCAACGGCATGCTCAAACACTGCGGCACCAACGACTGGGTCTGGTTCGGCTTCTGGCTCGCCTTCTCCTTCGGCGACGTCTACGTCGTGAACAAGGTCCTCACCGTCGCCGCCCCCTCCGTCTTCGCCGCGTAGAGCCGGGGCCCTGCCTCGGGCCCAGCGCATATGTTGTTCGAAGAGAAACGCCGCTTGTAAGCTGTGGTGTGCCGCGTTTTTATCAAAGTGCCAGTCCCAGACTGAGCAGGGTAGGGTCGTCGCGCGATCAACGAAAATGAGAAGGGCACGAAGGCCAAGAAGCAAGCATAGGGCGCTTAAGTATCGAGGTGCGCGAGCTGCAGAGCAGCCACGCGCGTGGCGGGTAGCGACCGGGAGCCGGAAAACCAGAACACGCCGGAACGCGCGCCGGAACACGGCCGCGGCTGGAGCACGCGAGGCTGAGCTGGAGCTCGGTCGGGCCGCCGAGGGCGCGCATGTTCAGCGCGGCGAGCATCTTCCGGATGGCGACGCCCTCGTCGTTGTAGGTGCCGTACATCTTGGAGAGCTAACATAGCCCAGATCAGAGCCTGAGTGAGACTGCGTTACGGGTATCCTAGGAGTATCCTGGCTCCTCTGGCAGGGTTAGAGAGTTTCCTCTAGTTAGAGGAACAAACATGAAAGTTTCCCTAGTTAGGCCCCTCCTCTCTCGCGACGTCACACTCAGCGGCTATGGAGATGACACTACACTCCCCCTTGACGTTGACCTCAGGCTCGACGGCGTTCCTTACTAGTATTACCCTAGTTTGGGGTGTATTTCTCCCTACCTAGGTAAGGGTAAACTCCCCCCGCAAGGGGGGGCTGAGCTCAATTGAACTAAGGAACGCCGGAAGTGAAGGCCGACGGACCGCACTTGGATGGCGCAGCCACCTCAGCCACAATCTCCCACAAGGGGCAATATTTAAACCACCGTGGTCAACGCCGAAAAGTCTACTTATGGGGCGATGGTCGGCATTACCCAGCCGTATTTGGTGGTACGAACCGACTTTTCATGGAAGAAGACGGTGCCGGTAGGGCCATGTAAAACGCAGCTTTTTTGTGTGTGTGCGCCTCTAATCGTTCTTCTTCTTCGTCGCGACGTAGGTGCCGGAGGAGCCGATGGCGATGAGCAAGACGAGGGGGGCAAAGGAGCCGTAGTAGCGCAGGTTGTTGTTCGAAGGGAGGCCGTCGTTGAAGACGACGCTCGCGAGGATGCCGACCATGTCGCCGATGCCGTACTCCGTCCCCGCGTCGAAGAAGATCGAGTGCTGGTTGCAGATCACCCGAGAGAAGTAGGAGTGGAACCAGCCGTGGCGCTTGTGCCAAAAACCCCAGGTGACGTGGCCCGGGATGTGCGAGGGGATGTCCGTGGGCTTGTCGGGCTTCGGCGGCCGGTCGAGCGGCCGCGAGAAGCCCGTGACGACAAACTGCTCGCCCTTCTTAAAGACCCAGGGCCGGCTGTAGGTCTTGGGGCGCCGGTCGAAGCTGAAACTCATCTTCCCGGCGATCGTGTCGAACTCGGTCTCCTCGCCGTCGTAGACGGCCGCGGAGACCATGTAGGGGCGGCGACGGCGGCACGCGTCGATTTTCGAGTTCGGGTTGATGGTTCCGCACTTGCTGTCCCAGGTCGTCTGGGCGACCTTCATGTGGTCCTGCATGTAGGTGATCAATGCGTCGTTATCTTCGAAGCCCAGGTCATCCTTCGTGTAGTGCGTCTGCGTCGCCTTGCCGCTGGACGGGTAGAACTTCTCCTTCTCCAGCCCCAAATCGCCGGGCGTCGCCGCATAGAACTGGGACGACTCGAAGACCATGTTGTGCGCGTGGAGCTTGTTGCGGACCAATTCGCCGTCGGCCCACATGTGGCCCGTGTACCAGATGAAGGTCGGCCGGTCCGTGGGCGTCGGGAACGTGCCGACGCGCGACAGCTGGTCGCTGGGGATGGACTCGCCGGGCGCCATGATTGTGACCATGGACGTCGCGTCAACAGTTCTGTCCAGCGGCGTCCAGTGCATGGCGACCTGGTAGTACCACTCGATCTCCTCGGAGTTCGGGGGGCGGACGTCGTTCAAGTCGCCCTCGATGTCGAGCGGCTCGGAAATGCGGCGCATCGTGTTCTCGTCGCCCTGACTGAAGCAGGAGGTGCCGTCGTCCTCGGGCTCGCACTGGTAGTCGCCGTGCTGCTCGAAGAAGAGGGACGAATTATAGCAGTTCTTCTGCTTGAGCACGTTGTCGATGTTGCTCCCAAAGTACTTGGGACCCGGGTGGCAGTACACCCGGAGCTGGTTCCGCGGCCGGATGCCGTCCTGGGCGACGAGATGGATGTGGTGGATGTGGAGCGGCGGGTGGCCGATGTGGGTCCCGTGCTTGTCCACGGGCGCCAGGATGTACTTGTTGACGTCGATGCCCTCGGGGTGCTTCGCGAGCGCCTCCGAAAAGAAGGCGACGTCCTGCCAGCCCATCTGCCACCAGTCGTAGTTGCCGTGGCTCCGGTAGGGGCCGACGCGCTGCACGTGCCACGCGCCGCCGTCCTCGGGCGTCTTGATGCGGCAGTTGCGCAGCGAGATGTGCTCGTCGCCGTAGATCTTCTGCTTCGTCTCGAAATCCATGTTCTTCGCGTGGCTCGAGCCCCGGATGTAGCTCGCCGCGTTCTCGGGCACCATGTCGATGCCTACAGTGACGGTTTTTTGGTCGTCTTTCCGCCCCGCGTCTCTCGAAAGGACGCCGGACGGCGCCCTTGAAGTCGCGGAACCGCTGCGTGTCAGGGTACCAGTTCACGGTGCTCAAGCGTCCGTAATCCTTGAGCGGGATGTTGTCCTCGAAGTCGGCGTTCTCGCCGCAGTGCGCGTTGACGAACTCGTGGCCCTTGTGGTTCAGGGGCAGGTACTTGTCCGAGTCAACGTAGCCCCAGGTGTCCTCGAGCATGACGTCCTTCGTCAGCGGGAACGTGCCCGGTTTCCACTTGGGATCGTCGACGATGAGGGCGCCGGCGGAGCCGGCGAGCGTCAGCGCGACGGCGCGCCGTCCCACCATCGTAATCTGCCAATTATTGACGATGGTGTATGACATTCGATGAAGTTCGCGAAGTTGCCGCATTGAATTTTATTTGAACTCTAATCATAGGGGGGGCTCTAAGGGGGCTCTAGCCAGATGACCCAATTCCCCCAGCGTCATCCCCTAGGATACCATTCCCCCGTATCCTCCTCCTCCTTAACCTAGCCTATAACGCCAGTGCTATGGTTCACCTCATCTGCTAGCCACGGCCGACCCCCCCCCAGAAGTACGAAACAATGGCTAACGATACCGGGTGGCCCCGGGGGCGGTCACGACGCGTCCGCCCCAGTCCGGGGACCCCAGTCCGGGACGTCCGCGAGGGACGGCGTCGGCCAGGGGCTCGGATGTGTAAGGAATCTAAGTCCCGTACATCAACTTGACGTTAATGTGCAGTCCGTAGAAGCAGGATGAGCGTAGTGGGTGAGAGAGGGGAAGCTCAGGGTGCTACCTTGCGGTAGCTCAGTCAGGCGACGGTCATAACTGAGCTCGTAACGCGTCGTCGAGTCGTCGTATTTAGTTTGATTTATTTATCTCTTTACTTCAGAGGCATGCAGATCGATCGACGCGATGTCGGAGCTGTCGACACGGACACGCGCTCGGCGACGGACGCGCCCAGATTTAGGACAAAGGCGGGTCGACGACAAAGAGGCAGCCGCGCCGGCACCATAATCGACGAGGTGACCTTCCTGCGCGGCCCGCTCGAGGCGCTGGGCGTCGACGGCTTCACCTGGAGCGTCGATCGTTGGCGCGCGGTCCGCGGCGATCCTCGAGGCGCTTGGCGTCCCGCGGGGCGTCCGAGACGTCGACGAGATCCTCGGGGCGCGCGCCCTGGTCGACGCCGCGCCCGTCCTTCGAGAAGAAGATGACGCGCCACGCGCTCCTGCGCCACGTCCGCGACGTCGAGCACGGGACGCCTTCCTCAAGGCGGCGAGGGGGCGCGGACCCGCGGCGCGGCGCTGCCTTCGAGGACTCGCCCCTCGGTCACGCTTCCGCGCACGCCCGCCGACGCGGGCCGCTTCGCCGAGCTCATGCGGACCTTTACGGGCTCGCGGACTTCCGACGAGAAGCGACTCGAAGCACGAATCATCCAGCACAAAAACGCTTCATCCATCTTATCCCAGCACAAAAACGCTTCAAGCATCTGCTGACGATGCCCTTCTGCCTTTGCAAGAACCTCCCGGCGCACATCGTCCTTCGTGTTACGCGCGCGGATATAGCAGCACTCTCGGCGCAGCATGTCAATAAAACCCGGGTTAGTATGAGAGGCAGCTCGAGGCGATCGCGACACAACATTAGAGAAAGGCGCCACGAAAGCGCACGTCGCTTGTGCGGGCTCGTTTTCGTGGCGCGCACTAGAAAAAGGAAAGGGAGACAGGGGCCATTCCCAACGTGAAGGGAGACAGGAGGTGGCTGGAAGTAGGAAGAGCAAAAAAAGGAGAACGCACCCTGGCGGTGCAAGACTTGATGCAACGTCAGGGCGCGTTTCGGCCCTCGTCGAGTTCGCCGCGGGACAGGAACCGCGCGCGGAGAGGCTCCATTTCGACCGTGACGTCGACGGGCACGTCGCCCTCCGGCGCCGCGTTTGGCGCCGCGGCGTCCGTAATCGTCGCGAGGGACGCGGCGAGGTCCGGGCGGCGGCCTTCGACGAACGCGTCCGCGGCGCGGAACGCGCCGCGCGCGACGGCGTCGAGGGACTCGAGCTCGTCGTCGCCGTCGCCCGGCGGCGTGGCCGCGGCGACGGCCGCGGCCTCGAAGAGGCGCGTCGCGGCCGCGAAGAGCGCCGCGACGTCCGCCGCGGGCCGCCGGAGCGGACCGCGCGCGGCGGCCGCGGTCTCGAACGACCGGAGGAGCGCCTCCATCTCCGGCGGCGCCTCCGCGTCGGTGATGACACGCGCGCCGTCGCCCGTCGCGCGCGCGACG
>NW_008705610.1:153472-154887 GCF_000186865.1 Aureococcus anophagefferens
CGCGAGAACGCGGACAGGGCGCGGCGGGCCATGTTTAGGCTCATCCGGTTGGACGACGCAAAAACGCCGACGTATTCGCGACGTCGGTGCTAAAGTTACAATACAGCCACATCAGAACCTTGAGGTAATCAATAATGGCTGCGGTCCGGCCGTCGCGGGCTTTAACTTGAAGTCAAGCACCTTGTCGCGGTATGTTGGCTCACAGGGAGCGGCGCGTGCCCCGTCGTCCGTGGCAGCGACGCCGCGCCAGCGCGCGCTGCGCCGGAGCCACCTCGAGCTGCCGCTCGACGCGAGGCATGGACGGGAGCGACGGAAGGCGCCCGACGCGGCCCTTGATGGCCCATCTCCGCACTTTCCAGAACGGGTCTGTTGGCATGGGGCAGCTCCGAGTTGCCGCGGGCCTGCTCCTCGTCGTCGCCGCAATGGCCGGCGTCGCGCCGGCCGCGCCGGGCGACGGCACGCTCGCCGCGCGCCAGCACCGGCGGCTGAGTTCGAGAACCTCGCGGAAGTGGCAGCGGGCAGCCCTCGGCGCGTCCCTCGTCGCCGCCGCCGCCGCCGCCGCCGCCGCCGTCGCGCTGAGCTCCGCTGCCTACTTCGGCCGGTCCCTGAGCGACCAGCGGCCACGCAACGTCGTCGCCTTCTTCCTCGCGGTCTTACTCCTGGGCGCGGACTGCGCGTTGGCGCTGCCCGCGCGGCGCAAGCTTGGCGCCGCCGCCTACGGCGTCCTCGTCGCGACGATCGCGCTCACGCTCGCCGTCAACGCCTACGTCGTCAACGTGGTCGCCTTCGATGACCGCGCGTCCGTCCTCGACCGCTTCCAGGACCCGCGGAAGACGCGCCGAGCGGGGCGGCACCACGGGTCCGGGGGCGTTTTACGCACGCCAGTGTGTCGCAGTTTCGAACGCGTCGAGCGCGCCCTCGCGCATCGAAGCCGCGCGCGTCGACCGGGAAGCGCGGTCCCCGACCCGAGGCGTTTTCCAGGCAAACTATCGACCACAACGACCTCGACATCATGCCGGCGCCGACGCGGCCGCCGGGGCCGACTCGGGGTGCTTCGCGCGCGGGTCCGCGCGCGCGCGTTCCCGAGGAGAGACCCGCGTGATCGCTTGTCCCAAACCATGGCCGCGAGAGAGGCGCGCGGAACCTTCGCAGGTGCTATTCGATGTCGCGGTCGCTCATGGGCAGCGCGCGCGTGCGCGCCGCCGTCTACCTCTCCGTGGCGTCCCTCGACGGCCTCGTCGTAGCCCTGCCGTGGCTCGAGCCCGAGGCGGAGCTCGACGGGTTCCAAGCCGCGTGGCAATCCACCATTGGTTTCGGGGACCAAAACTCTCGATCCGCCGCCGTTTCCGCGCAGGTTCCAGGACTGGGACCTCTGCGCGTACTCGCTCGTCCGCTTCGTCCAGGACGTCGCGGGG
>NW_008705610.1:154937-163641 GCF_000186865.1 Aureococcus anophagefferens
GTATTTCTCCCTACCTAGGTAAGGGTAAACTCCCCCCGCAAGGGGGGGCTGAGCTCAATTGAACTAAGGAACGCCGGAAGTGAAGGCCGACGGACCGCACTTGGATGGCGCAGCCACCTCAGCCACAATCTCCCACAAGGGGCAATATTTAAACCACCGTGGTCAACGCCGAAAAGTCTACTTATGGGGCGATGGTCGGCATTACCCAGCCGTATTTGGTGGTACGAACCGACTTTTCATGGAAGAAGACGGTGCCGGTAGGGCCATGTAAAACGCAGCTTTTTTGTGTGTGTGCGCCTCTAATCGTTCTTCTTCTTCGTCGCGACGTAGGTGCCGGAGGAGCCGATGGCGATGAGCAAGACGAGGGGGGCAAAGGAGCCGTAGTAGCGCAGGTTGTTGTTCGAAGGGAGGCCGTCGTTGAAGACGACGCTCGCGAGGATGCCGACCATGTCGCCGATGCCGTACTCCGTCCCCGCGTCGAAGAAGATCGAGTGCTGGTTGCAGATCACCCGAGAGAAGTAGGAGTGGAACCAGCCGTGGCGCTTGTGCCAAAAACCCCAGGTGACGTGGCCCGGGATGTGCGAGGGGATGTCCGTGGGCTTGTCGGGCTTCGGCGGCCGGTCGAGCGGCCGCGAGAAGCCCGTGACGACAAACTGCTCGCCCTTCTCAAAGACCCAGGGCCGGCTGTAGGTCTTGGGGCGCCGGTCGAAGCTGAAACTCATCTTCCCGGCGATCGTGTCGAACTCGGTCTCCTCGCCGTCGTAGACGGCCGCGGAGACCATGTAGGGGCGGCGACGGCGGCACGCGTCGATTTTCGAGTTCGGGTTGATGGTTCCGCACTTGCTGTCCCAGGTCGTCTGGGCGGCCTTCATGTGGTCCTGCATGTAGGTGATCAATGCGTCGTTATCTTCGAAGCCCAGGTCATCCTTCGTGTAGTGCGTCTGCGTCGCCTTGCCGCTGGACGGGTAGAACTTCTCCTTCTCCAGCCCCAAATCGCCGGGCGTCGCCGCATAGAACTGGGACGACTCGAAGACCATGTTGTGCGCGTGGAGCTTGTTGCGGACCAATTCGCCGTCGGCCCACATGTGGCCCGTGTACCAGATGAAGGTCGGCCGGTCCGTGGGCGTCGGGAACGTGCCGACGCGCGACAGCTGGTCGCTGGGGATGGACTCGCCGGGCGCCATGATTGTGACCATGGACGTCGCGTCAACAGTTCTGTCCAGCGGCGTCCAGTGCATGGCGACCTGGTAGTACCACTCGATCTCCTCGGAGTTCGGGGGGCGGACGTCGTTCAAGTCGCCCTCGATGTCGAGCGGCTCGGAAATGCGGCGCATCGTGTTCTCGTCGCCCTGACTGAAGCAGGAGGTGCCGTCGTCCTCGGGCTCGCACTGGTAGTCGCCGTGCTGCTCGAAGAAGAGGGACGAATTATAGCAGTTCTTCTGCTTGAGCACGTTGTCGATGTTGCTCCCAAAGTACTTGGGACCCGGGTGGCAGTACACCCGGAGCTGGTTCCGCGGCCGGATGCCGTCCTGGGCGACGAGATGGATGTGGTGGATGTGGAGCGGCGGGTGGCCGATGTGGGTCCCGTGCTTGTCCACGGGCGCCAGGATGTACTTGTTGACGTCGATGCCCTCGGGGTGCTTCGCGAGCGCCTCCGAAAAGAAGGCGACGTCCTGCCAGCCCATCTGCCACCAGTCGTAGTTGCCGTGGCTCCGGTAGGGGCCGACGCGCTGCACGTGCCACGCGCCGCCGTCCTCGGGCGTCTTGATGCGGCAGTTGCGCAGCGAGATGTGCTCGTCGCCGTAGATCTTCTGCTTCGTCTCGAAATCCATGTTCTTCGCGTGGCTCGAGCCCCGGATGTAGCTCGCCGCGTTCTCGGGCACCATGTCGATGCCTACAGTGACGATTTTTTGGTCGTCTTTCCACCCCGCGTCTCTCGAAAGGACGCCGGACGGCGCCCTTGAAGTCGCGGAACCGCTGCGTGTCAGGGTACCAGTTCACGGTGCTCAAGCGTCCGTAATCCTTGAGCGGGATGTTGTCCTCGAAGTCGGCGTTCTCGCCGCAGTGCGCGTTGACGAACTCGTGGCCCTTGTGGTTCAGGGGCAGGTACTTGTCCGAGTCAACGTAGCCCCAGGTGTCCTCGAGCATGACGTCCTTCGTCAGCGGGAACGTGCCCGGTTTCCACTTGGGATCGTCGACGATGAGGGCGCCGGCGGAGCCGGCGAGCGTCAGCGCGACGGCGCGCCGTCCCACCATCGTAATCTGCCAATTATTGACGTATGTATGACATTCGATGAAGTTCGCGAAGTTGCCGCATTGAATTTTATTTGAACTCTAATCATAGGGGGGGCTCTAAGGGGGCTCTAGCCAGATGACCCAATTCCCCCAGCGTCATCCCCTAGGATACCATTCCCCCGTATCCTCCTCCTCCTTAACCTAGCCTATAACGCCAGTGCTATGGTTCACCTCATCTGCTAGCCACGGCCGACCCCCCCCCAGAAGTACGAAACAATGGCTAACGATACCGGGTGGCCCCGGGGGCGGTCACGACGCGTCCGCCCCAGTCCGGGGACCCCAGTCCGGGACGTCCGCGAGGGACGGCGTCGGCCAGGGGCTCGGATGTGTAAGGAATCTAAGTCCCGTACATCAACTTGACGTTAATGTGCAGTCCGTAGAAGCAGGATGAGCGTAGTGGGTGAGAGAGGGGAAGCTCAGGGTGCTACCTTGCGGTAGCTCAGTCAGGCGACGGTCATAACTGAGCTCGTAACGCGTCGTCGAGTCGTCGTATTTAGTTTGATTTATTTATCTCTTTACTTCAGAGGCATGCAGATCGATCGACGCGATGTCGGAGCTGTCGACACGGACACGCGCTCGGCGACGGACGCGCCCAGATTTAGGACAAAGGCGGGTCGACGACAAAGCGGAAGCCGCGCCGGCACCATAATCGACGAGGTGACCTTCCTGCGCGGCCCGCTCGAGGCGCTGGGCGTCGACGGCTTCACCTGGAGCGTCGATCGTCGGCGCGCGGTCTGCGGCGATCCTCGAGGCGCTTGGCGTCCCGCGGGGCGTCCGAGACGTCGACGAGATCCTCGGGGCGCGCGCCCTGGTCGACGCCGCGCCCGTCCTTCGAGAAGAAGATGACGCGCCACGCGCTCCTGCGCCACGTCCGCGACGTCGAGCACGGGACGCCTTCCTCAAGGCGGCGAGGGGGCGCGGACCCGCGGCGCGGCGCTGCCTTCGAGGACTCGCCCCTCGGTCACGCTTCCGCGCACGCCCGCCGACGCGGGCCGCTTCGCCGAGCTCATGCGGACCTTTACGGGCTCGCGGACTTCCGACGAGAAGCGACTCGAAGCACGAATCATCCAGCACAAAAACGCTTCATCCATCTTATCCCAGCACAAAAACGCTTCAAGCATCTGCTGACGATGCCCTTCTGCCTTTGCAAGAACCTCCCGGCGCACATCGTCCTTCGTGTTACGCGCGCGGATATAGCAGCACTCTCGGCGCAGCATGTCAATAAAACCCGGGTTAGTAATCGTCGCGAGGGACGCGGCGAGGTCCGGGCGGCGGCCTTCGACGAACGCGTCCGCGGCGCGGAACGCGCCGCGCGCGACGGCGTCGAGGGACTCGAGCTCGTCGTCGCCGTCGCCCGGCGGCGTGGCCGCGGCGACGGCCGCGGCCTCGAAGAGGCGCGTCGCGGCCGCGAAGAGCGCCGCGACGTCCGCCGCGGGCCGCCGGAGCGGACCGCGCGCGGCGGCCGCGGTCTCGAACGACCGGAGGAGCGCCTCCATCTCCGGCGGCGCCTCCGCGTCGGTGATGACGCGCGCGCCGTCGCCCGTCGCGCGCGCGACGCGGCTCTCGCGCGCGGGCCGCGTCCGCGCGGACGTCGGCGGCGACGGCGTCACGGACGGCGCGGGCTCCGCCGCCGGCGGCACGTCGGGAGCCGGCGCAACCGCCTCGACCTGGACCTTGGCCTCCTCGGCCTGGACCGCCGCCGCGGCCGCCGCGAGGTCGCCGACCGAGCCCGCGCGCGAGAGCCGCCGCAGGTGCGGGTGGCGCGAGACCCAGGGGTGGCCCGCGAGCTCCTCGACCGCGGGCCGGTCGTCCGGGTCCTCCGTGAGCGCGCTCTCCAGAAAGCTCTTCGCCTCCGCGGGCAGCGGCGACGCCCGGAGCGCCGCCGCGAGGTCCGCCAGCGCCGACGACAGCGCCACCGCGAACTCCGCGGGGTCGTCCCGTGAGCTTGGACGCGGGCAACCAGTGGTCCGAGAACCACTGGCGCCCCAGGAGCAGCTCCAGCGCGACGCAGCCGATGGACCAGGCGTCGACCTTGAACGGGTCGTAATCGGCGGCCGCGACCATCTCCGGCGGGAAGAAGCCGGGCGAGCCGCAGAACGCCTTCCCGCGCTGGCCCGGCTCGTAGGTCTCCGACATACCCAGGTCCGTCAGCCGCACGGCGGCGACCTGGCCGTCCTCGATGCCCGGCGCGACGAGCACGTTCTCGGACTTGACGTCGTGGTGCACGACGCCTCGCGCGGACAGCGCGCAGCAGCCCGCGACGAGCTGGCTGACGACGTGGCGCGCCACGGGCTCGGGGACGACCATGTTCGGGAAGGTGGCACCGACGTAGCCGTAGAGGTCCCGGCCGCCGTGCTCGAGGACGAGGTAGAGCCCCGCGCGCGCGTGCACGACGTCGACGAGCCGCGCGACGTTCGGGTGCTCGACGGCGCGCATGTGCACGACCTCGTTGTTGAGGCGCCGCACGATCTTGTAGCGCGCCGCGCGGTTCTTGTCGACGATCTTGATCGCGAGCCGCTCGCCCGATCGCTCGTCGACGCCCTCCCGGACGACGGCCGACGAGCCGACGCCGAGCGTCGCGCCCAAGCGGTAGTCGCCCATGATCGCATCGCTCTCCACGACGGCGTCGTCCATCGCGGGTAGCCCGCCGAGCAGCCGGCCCGGCCCCACGAGCCGGATCCAGATCAGGTCCATGTTCTCGGCCTTGGCGGACGCGTACTTCTGCCGCAGGATGCGCACGTCGTCCACCAGCTTCGAAACGCGCCGCTGCAGGCTGTCGCAGAAGTCGAGGAGGTCGGTGTAGGCGCCCACCGCGAGAACGCGGACAGGGCGCGGCGGGCCATGTTTAGGCTCATCCGGTTGGACGACGCAAAAACGCCGACGTATTCGCGACGTCGGTGCTAAAGTTACAATACAGCCACATCAGAACCTTGAGGTAATCAATAATGGCTGCGGTCCGGCCGTCGCGGGCTTTAACTTGAAGTCAAGCACCTTGTCGCGGTATGTTGGCTCACAGGGAGCGGCGCGTGCCCCGTCGTCCGTGGCAGCGACGCCGCGCCAGCGCGCGCTGCGCCGGAGCCACCTCGAGCTGCCGCTCGACGCGAGGCATGGACGGGAGCGACGGAAGGCGCCCGACGCGGCCCTTGATGGCCCATCTCCGCACTTTCCAGAACGGGTCTGTTGGCATGGGGCAGCTCCGAGTTGCCGCGGGCCTGCTCCTCGTCGTCGCCGCAATGGCCGGCGTCGCGCCGGCCGCGCCGGGCGACGGCACGCTCGCCGCGCGCCAGCACCGGCGGCTGAGTTCGAGAACCTCGCGGAAGTGGCAGCGGGCAGCCCTCGGCGCGTCCCTCGTCGCCGCCGCCGCCGCCGCCGCCGCCGCCGTCGCGCTGAGCTCCGCTGCCTACTTCGGCCGGTCCCTGAGCGACCAGCGGCCACGCAACGTCGTCGCCTTCTTCCTCGCGGTCTTACTCCTGGGCGCGGACTGCGCGTTGGCGCTGCCCGCGCGGCGCAAGCTTGGCGCCGCCGCCTACGGCGTCCTCGTCGCGACGATCGCGCTCACGCTCGCCGTCAACGCCTACGTCGTCAACGTGGTCGCCTTCGATGACCGCGCGTCCGTCCTCGACCGCTTCCAGGACCCGCGGAAGACGCGCCGAGCGGGGCGGCACCACGGGTCCGGGGGCGTTTTACGCACGCCAGTGTGTCGCAGTTTCGAACGCGTCGAGCGCGCCCTCGCGCATCGAAGCCGCGCGCGTCGACCGGGAAGCGCGGTCCCCGACCCGAGGCGTTTTCCAGGCAAACTATCGACCACAACGACCTCGACATCATGCCGGCGCCGACGCGGCCGCCGGGGCCGACTCGGGGTGCTTCGACGCGCGCGGTCCGCGCGCGCGCGTTCCCGAGGAGAGACCCGCGTGATCGCTTGTCCCAAACCATGGCCGCGAGAGAGGCGCGCGGAACCTTCGCAGGTGCTATTCGATGTCGCGGTCGCTCATGGGCAGCGCGCGCGTGCGCGCCGCCGTCTACCTCTCCGTGGCGTCCCTCGACGGCCTCGTCGTAGCCCTGCCGTGGCTCGAGCCCGAGGCGGAGCTCGACGGGTTCCAAGCCGCGTGGCAATCCACCATTGGTTTCGGGGACCAAAACTCTCGATCCGCCGCCGTTTCCGCGCAGGTTCCAGGACTGGGACCTCTGCGCGTACTCGCTCGTCCGCTTCGTCCAGGACGTCGCGGGCTTCGGCGTGTCCGTGGGGCTGCTAGTCGCGTCGTCCGGGCGCGACGCGCGCGCGTTTCTCGTGGGGTGCGCGTCCGCGGCGTCTCTCTGGTGCCTCGCGGGCCGCGCGCGGCGCCTGCGGGACCGGCGGCGCCGGCTCCGCGCCGCGCGCGTGGAGACGCCGGGCGCCGAGGCCGGGCCGGGCGCCGACTTCTTCACGGGCTTCCTCCGCGACCCTCGCTTCGCCGCCGCGGACCACGCCGACGTCGACGCCGCGGCCGTCGCGCGGCTCGAGGCCGCGCTCGAGGCCGCGCTCGAGGCCGCCCGCGACGACGACGACGACGACGACGACGACGGACGCAGGCGCCGCCGCGCGCGGCGGAGCCGCGACCGCTCCCGGCACCGCTCCTTCTCGCCGTCGTCGTCCTCCAGCGACCGCGACCGCCGCCGCCGTCGCCGCCGGAAGAAGCGGTCCGGCCGGTCGCGGCGGCGCCGCTCGTCGTCGAGCAGCAGCGGCGACCACTCCGCCGGCGGCGCCGCGACCGACGACGGCGGCGTCGAGCTCCTCGAGCTCCCGGGTTGCAAGGGCGACCGCGGCGCGAGCTCCGTGTGACCGCCCTCCGAGACGGGCGCCGGCTGATGTGCGATGCCAGCGGCGCACGGTACACTCCCCAGGTCCTTCCTGGGCGTTGGACTCCTCGATGTTACCGAGGAGGATCTAGAAGGAGTTGGGGAAGGTGTTGGGAATGTGACTCGCCGGGTACTTGTATTATAATAATAATAATAATTTTGCCGTGCTTGTAATTGCTACCGGCCGGGATGTCAATCGCTGGCGAAAGGACCATGGTACTTTTGACGTCGTGCTGCGCGCTAGTCAGGTAAAACGCCCTGCTGCGCAGCGTCAGCGTCCGATAAGACACGAGCCAACAATGTCATTCAAGTTGTCAATGAGGCGAAAGCTGGCCGGCTTGGCGGGTTAGAGCGAGAGTTGAACGTGACTTTTCACTCCAAGTCCCAGAGAGATAGAGAGGTTTCTACCTTCATCCTCAGTGAACTGCACCTTGATGTTGCAGTGCACCATACCCCAATGTGCTCCTACGGCGTAGTATCCTGCTAGTTTTCCTTCCCTTCCTTAATTCATTCCAATCCAGTTTTAGTATAGGGCGAAGCCCTCAAGGTGAGAGGTAGATCCGGAAGCGACCGTCGGTGACCGCACTACCCACATCCACGTAGCAGGTGGAAGAAGGCAACTACTTCAAAGAAGGCCACTACTCCAATCAAATTATGAAGCCCATGAAGTGCCCACGTTTAGTTTGATTTATTTATCTCTTTACCTCAGATCAGATCGATCGACGCGATGTCGGAGCTGTCGACACGGACACGCGCTCGGCGACGGACGCGCCCAGATTTAGGACAAAGGCGGGTCGACGACAAAGAGGCAGCCGCGCCGGCACCATAATCGACGAGGTGACCTTCCTGCGCGGCCCGCTCGAGGCGCTGGGCGTCGACGGCTTCACCTGGAGCGTCGATCGTTGGCGCGCGGTCCGCGGCGATCCTCGAGGCGCTTGGCGTCCCGCGGGGCGTCCGAGACGTCGACGAGATCCTCGGGGCGCGCGCCCTGGTCGACGCCGCGCCCGTCCTTCGAGAAGAAGATGACGCGCCACGCGCTCCTGCGCCACGTCCGCGACGTCGAGCACGGGACGCCTTCCTCAAGGCGGCGAGGGGGCGCGGACCCGCGGCGCGGCGCTGCCTTCGAGGACTCGCCCCTCGGTCACGCTTCCGCGCACGCCCGCCGACGCGGGCCGCTTCGCCGAGCTCATGCGGACCTTTACGGGCTCGCGGACTTCCGACGAGAAGCGACTCGAAGCACGAATCATCCAGCACAAAAACGCTTCATCCATCTTATCCCAGCACAAAAACGCTTCAAGCATCTGCTGACGATGCCCTTCTGCCTTTGCAAGAACCTCCCGGCGCACATCGTCCTTCGTGTTACGCGCGCGGATATAGCAGCACTCTCGGCGCAGCATGTCAATAAAACCCGGGTTAGTATGAGAGGCAGCTCGAGGCGATCGCGACACAACATTAGAGAAAGGCGCCACGAAAGCGCACGTCGCTTGTGCGGGCTCGTTTTCGTGGCGCGCACTAGAAAAAGGAAAGGGAGACAGGGGCCATTCCCAACGTGAAGGGAGACAGGAGGTGGCTG
>NW_008705611.1:0-18291 GCF_000186865.1 Aureococcus anophagefferens
CGGACGCGGAGCGGGCCTCGCGCGACCGCTCCGCCGCGTCGGCCGCCGGCGGCGCGGCCATCGCGCCGCGGCCGCCGGCGGAGCTGCCGCCCGCGCGGCCGCCGAAGCGCCGGGGCGTCCGGGCCCCCACGCTCATGCGGAAGGTGTCCGTCGAGGACGTCGCGGCGGCCGACATCCAGAAGCTCGCGCGGGGCAAGTCGACGCGGAGCACGCCGCGGGGCACGCCCGACGCGCCGCCGTGGCCGGCGTCGCCGCGGCCCTGCGCGGCCTGCGGCGCGCTGGTCCGAGACCGCGACGCCGCGCGCGAGGAGCTCGCGGCGGCGCGCGCCGTCTGGGCCGCGGAGAAGGCCGCGCTCGTCGCCGCGCTCCAGAAGGCGAGCGCCGCGCTCGCGCGGTCGCCGACGAAGTCGCCGGCGCCGCGGCGCTCGCGCCCGTCCTTCGACGACGACGGCGGGGGCCTGCCCCAGATAGACGCGCGCGGGCCGACGCCGTCGAAGCTCCGGGCGCTCCGCGCGCGGAAGCTCGGGAGGTCGCCCGCGAGCTCGCCGACGCGCGAGGCGAGCTCGCCGGCGCGCCAAGCGACGCTCCCCGGGCCCCGCTACTAGTAGCCGTTAGCCCAGTCCGCGACGTCGTCGATGGGCTCGAGCGCGGCCGTCGTGTCCACGTAGACGACCGCGTCGTACTGCTCGGCCATGTTCGAGTCGATGTAGTGGCGCGTGCGCTCGTCGTCGCGGAGGTAGTGGACGCCGACGAAGCGCTGGGGCCGCGTCTCCCGCAGCAGGCCGACGACCCGCGCGTCGTCCGGCAGCGGCCGCCGGAGGTCGACGCACTTGGGGCCCGGGTAATACCGAAAATTGTCGCGGAGCACGCGCTCGCAGGACCCGGGCAGCGCGGGCGCGAGGGTCATGCGCTTCGGTGTGCGCGACCCGTCGGGCATCGCCGTCACCGCGCCCTGGAACGTCGAGAACCCCAGGATGCGCACGGCCGCGCCGAACGTCTCCCGCGCGAGGTAGCCGACGTTCCACTGCGACCCCGTCGCCGTCTGCCGCCCGTCGCCGACGTGCGAGTTGTGCGCGAAGACGACGATGCGCGGCGGCGCGCCGTGGATCATCTCGAGCTGGTTCCGCAGCCGCAGCAGCGCGTTCGCCATGTGCTGGTCGCGCACGGACCACGTCACGTCCGGCTCCGTGAGCCTCTTGGAGTAGAACTGCTGGGCCGACACGACGACCTCGGCGTGCTGCTCCGCGGCGAAGTGGTCCGCGGCGTCGACGCCCGCGTCCCAGTAGTCGTAGCGGTTCGCCTGGAGCTGGCTCAGCAGCGCCTCGCACGCCGCGCGGAGCGCGTCCGCGTGGTCCGCGGCGCCGCGCGCGTCCGACCGCGCCTCCGACGCGCAGGCGACGCTGTACTCGTCGGGCGACGAGAAGAGGAACGGCGCCAACGCGTGCTTCGCCGTGTCCGCGACGTGCGGGTCCACGGAGTCGAGGTAGTCGACGACCGCCCGCGCGGACCGGTCGAGGCAGAAGAGGTCGAGCCCGACGAAGCCGCAGAGCGGCGCGCCCGTACTCGCCGCCGCCTCGTTGTGGGCCCGCATCCACTCCACGAAGGCCAGCACCTCCTTGTTCCGCCAGAGCCACGGCGTCGTGCCCTCGGAGCCGTCGCCCGCGACGAAGCCGCGGAGCGCGAGCTCCGCGGAGGCGTCGCCGCCCTTGCCGCGCACGTAGTCGTCGACGCGCCGGCACGAACTGAAGTCGCCCTCGACGGCGACGACCGTGTAGCCGTAGAGCTCCACGAGGCTCTTGGCCAACGCGATGCGGATCGCGTAGTAGTCCGCCTGGGCAGCACAAGGGTGATTCAACGTCGCTTCAACGTGAGTGTTCCGCGCGCGCGCGTTCCGGAACAAGCATCTACGCGTCGAGACCGTCCCGAGAGATGATCGCTCGTCCAAAAATCAGCCGAAACGAGTGGAAAACGGCCGAGAAAGGAGCCTTTGAAGTTGGGCATGTCGCTCTCTTGTGCTGCCCCGTAGTCCGCGGTGCCGTGCGTCGACTCGCCCAGGAGGCAGATCTCCGTCTCCGGCCCGACGGCGTCGAGCGCGGCGTCGATCCACGACGCGCGCCGCCCGCCGCGCTCCGCGTGGTCCAGGTCGCCGTCGTCGAAGGACGCCACGGGCGACCCGTCGTCGAGCGCGACGCCCCAGCGCCGCTCGCCGGCGTTCCACAGCACCACGACGCCCTCGGCGCACTCGAGGCCGCCGCGGCTCGCGCCCGCGACGACGACGCGCGCGCCGACGAAGAGCCGCTTCGCGTTCTCCGGCTCCGCGTCGCGCGCGGCCGCGGCCGCCGCGGGCGCGCCCGGCCGCGTCGGCGCGCGCTGGCTGAAGAGGCCCGGCGGCGGCGCGTCGCTCGAGGAGCCCGACAGCGGCCGCGGCCGGCCCGGCGCGACGCGCTCCGCCGGGTGCTCGCGCGGCGCCTCGCCGGACTCGCCGAGGCTCAGCGCGAGCGCGCGCGCGACGTCCTCGTCCTCGGCGCCCTCGCTGAGCGCGAGGAGGCGCAGGCTGCACCAGCCGGCCACGGGCGCGCTCAGCCGCGCGCGCTCGACGACGCGGCCGCTGCGCAGGACCTCGCGCGTCTCGACCACCAACACCGACGCGCCGAACTTGACCTCCCCGACGGCGCTCGAGTCGAGCGACGCGTCGCCGCGCACGACGACGCCGCTCTTGCCCGTGACGACGAAGGGCCGCCCCAGCGCCGCGTCGTCGAGCGGCGGCGCGAAGCCCGGGGGCAGCCCCATGGCCGTGCCCCGCCGGAGCTCCTCCTGGAAGCCGCCGGCGGGCGGCGCGGCGGAGCGATTGCCGCCGAAGAGGCCCGGCGGCGCGCCGATGGTACCCGGGGGCCGGTCCGGCTCGAGGTCGTCGATGGACAGCTTGATCGTCATCGTCGCGGTCTCGCGCCGCCACCAGGTGTCGGAGAGGGCGGGCTGCACTCAAATTCGCGAAATCTTCGGAGCCGACGTTGCATGGGCTGAAACGTCGGGGCGGCCGGAACGTCGCAGAGCGTCGTCGGGATCGCACCAGCCATGGCGGGTCCCCAGCCGCCCGGCGGCGCCAAGCCGTCCAAGGTCGAAGGGTCTCCGAGAGCCGCCGTCCCGACGAAGCCCAAGATGAATTCGGCGCAAAAGAAGAAGAAGGAGGTGAACGACAATGGCGCTGCGACGATGCTCCAATCCCAGGTTCGGCGGCAGCAAGGGCGGAAGACCGTCGCCGAGCGTCGCGCCGAGAAGGCCGCGCGGGAGGCGGAGATCAAGCGGCAGAACGCGGAGCAGAAGAAGGCGCGCGCGTCCGTGAGCGCGAAGTCCGACATGGGTTTGAGCGAGGAGACGCTCGCGGCCCGGGAGAAGGTCGCCGCCGAGAAGGAGGCGGAGAAGAAGCGCAAGCAGGCCGAGTTGGATGCGTTGAACGCGACGCACAAGGACAACCTCGCCGCGACGGGAGCCAAGAGCGACATGGGTTTGTCGGAGGAGATGCTCGCGGCTCGGGAGAAGGTCGCCGCGGAGAAAGAGGCCGAGAAGAAGCGCAAGCAGGCCGAGCTCGACGCGTTGAACGCGACACACAAGGACAACCTCGCTGCGACGGGGGCCAAGAGCGACATGGGTTTGTCGGAGGAGATGCTCGCGGCTCGGGAGAAGGTCGCCGCGGAGAAGGAGGCCGAGAAGAAGCGCAAGCAGGCCGAGCTCGACGCGTTGAACGCGACGCACAAGGGCAACCTCGCGGCGACGGGAGCCAAGAGCGACATGGGTTTGTCGGAGGAGATGCTCGCCGCCCGCGACAAGAAGGCCGCCGAGAGCGCGGCCGACAAGCGGGCCGCCAAGGCGGAGCTCGACGCGTTGAACGCGAAGCACAAGGACAACCTGGCCAGCACGGGCGCCAAGAGTGAGATGGGCCTCTCGGCCGAGACGCTCGCCGCGCGGGAGGCCGCCGCGGCCGAGAAGAAGCGCCTCGCGGCCGAGAAGCAGTCGTCGCTCGCTTCCGCCAACGCGCAGCACTCGACGCGCCTGTCCATGACGGGGGCCAAATCCGACATGGGCCTCTCCCCCGAGATGCAGGCCGCCCGCGAGAAGAAGGCCGCCGAGAGCGCGGCCGACAAGCAGGCCGCCAAGGCCGAGCTCGACGCGTACAACGCAAAGCACAAGAGCGCGCTCTCGACGACGGGCTCGAAGACGGACCACACGCTCGTGCGGTCCGCCGAGTAAGTTCATCCCCTGTGTTCCGAGCGACCTGCTTCCCGGGGGGGAGCGCCGTTCTTAGTTTCGGCGCTCAGAGGTAGTTCGCGGGCCCGCCCTCGGGGAGGAAGAAGGCCGTGATCTCCGCGAGCATGAGCATGTCGTAGTGGCCCGCGCAGGCGTTGACGACGCGGAAGTAGTCGTTGAGCTTGTCCGTGTCGATGTCCGTGACGTACTCGCCCGCGCACTCGCAGGTCTTGCGCATCGTCGTCCGCGCGACGCGCTTGCACTTGCAGCAGCGCATGTCCTGGACGGCGTAGCGCACGGAGACGGCGTTGACGAGCTCGATGAGCTTGAGCTCGAGCTGCGCCGTGGACAGGGCGCCGCCGCACTTGGCGCAGGGCACGCGCCGCGGCAGCGGGTCGCCCTTGTCGTCGAGCTCGCGCGCGTCGCCGTTCCGCAGGTCGCGGCCCTTGCACGCGTGCAGGTCGACGTCGAGCGTCGCGTCGCAGTGCGGGCAGATGACGTTGGCCACGTTGACGGCGATGGGCCGCGGCTTGATGGCCGCCGCGGGCGCGAACTCGCGGACGCCCAGGTGCGCGAGGAGCAGCCGCCGCGCGCGCTGCACGGCGTCGTCGCAGCGGTCGTCGAGCGCGAGCGCGCGGCAGCAGAGCACGACGAAGTCGAGGGGCACGGACGTGTGGAGGAAGTCCTTGTGGAGCTCGGCGACGACGCTCAACAACTTGGACGTCGTGAACGACTGCACGAAGTCGCGCGCGTACTCGGCGTCGCGCTCCTCGTCGCCCGTCGCCGCGACGAGCGGCTTGTGGAGGAAGGCGCCGACGAGCACGGCGAACCAGTCGCGCGCCGCGTCGGGCAGGCCGTCGCTCAGGGCCCACTCGGACACGAAGCGGTCCTGCACGGCCGCGGGCGCCTTGAGCAGCTTCTGGACCTGCGAGTCCGCCGACCCCGCCGCCTCCGGCGAGTCCAGCGCCTCCTGCGAGTCGGGCTCCTCGGGCGCCTCCGCCGCCCCCACGGCCTCCTGCGACTCGTCCTCGTCCGTCGCCTTCTCCTGCGTCAACAATTCCTCCTCGTCGTCGCCGAGGATCTCGATGGCGCCGAAGTTGTGGCCGTCGAGCCAGAGCAGCGACTTGAAGTACGCGACGGGCCGCAGATGGAGGAAGCGGAAGACGGGCCGCGCCGCGACGGTGGAAATCACGAAGTCCATGTGCGACGCCGCGTGCGCCGCGTCCGTCTCGCGCGTGTTGACGACGATGGAGCCCTCGGACGCGTGGACGACCTTGACGCCCAACCGCCGGAGCTCCGCGACGAGCAGCGCGTGGACGCGGCGCGTCGCCGAGCCCACGAGGCGCCGCAGCGCCGGGTAGTGGAGCACGCTGCGCTTGTCGTGGAGCCAGCGGTCCACGTGGACGAGGAGCGCGTCCGCGACGGGGTCGCGCTTCGCGGCGACGTCGTCGATCCACGCCGCCAGCGCCGCCCGCAGCACGCGAAAGGCGTGGGCGCACTCGCCGTGCGTCGCGTGCCAGCCGCCGCCGTCGTCGAGGTCGCCCGCGTCGTCGAGCGCGTCGCTGACCATGACCGCGTTGACGCAGGACCCGAAGACGTCCAACTTCACGGACACGGTGCGGTACGCGCCCGGGTGCTCGACGACGCCGCGCTTCGACGTCGACGGCGCGTCGGCCTTCTGGGCCTTGGACCGCGAAGAAATCACGGAGCCGACCCGGTGGAAGTCGCGGAAGACGATGGGCAGCTCGTCGTCGTCGTCGCCGATGGACGAGTTGCCGTAGCGGGGCCCGCCGAGATCCGGCGCGTCCGCCTCGGAGGCCCAGAGCACGTGGCGGTGCTTCCGGAGCTCGCGGCCGAAGACGGCGTCGGCGACGGTGACGAGCGGCGCCGCGCCGAGGTTGCCGAGCGGCACGTTGCCGAAGGCTCCCAGCGTCCGCCGCTCCGCGAGCCAGCCGGGCACGCGCGCGATGCCCTCGAGCAAAGCCTTGCAGGCGTGGGACTGCCAGCCGAGGAGCGGGTAGTCGCAGTCCGCCTCGCGGAAGGGCACCTCGACGTTCGCGAAGTCGCCGAGCGACGGCAGCGACCGCCGCAAGCTCGCCGCGGAGCTCGACGACTCGACGATGACGACGGTCGGGCCCCGGCGGTCCGCCGCGTAGGACGCCAGGGCCGTCGACGCCGCGGCGAGCGCCGAGCTCTCGTGCTTGGCGACCTCCGCGCGGTCGACGGTCAGCGGGCCGAACTCCCGTTGCGTCTCGCCGTCGTCCGCGTCGTCGCGGCCCGAGATGACGTCCCAGGTGCGCTTCAGCGCCGGCGGCCGGTCGCCCTTCTTCGCCTTGGGGTCGCCCAAGACCAGCGACGCGAGCGCGGGCTTGAGGGACCCGTCGTCCTTGGACCGCTCGAGCATCGCGAGGCCGACGAGGCACCGGCCCGTCCGCGCGCAGACGCTGTGGTAGAGGTAGCAGACCTTGACGGGCACGCCCGGGCCGTCGTCGAGCAAGCCGTAGCCCTCGGACGCCGGAAGGTCGGCGAGCTCGAGGTCCTCCGCGGCGACGGACTGAGCGCCCTTCGCGAGGCGCGCCTCCGTCGCCTTGGCCGCGGACGGCGCGAGGCGGCACGTGCCCCCCACGGAGAGCAAACTCCGGTACCAGTCCGGCGCCAGGCGCTCGTAGACGCCGTCGAGGCCCGGGTGGTGGAGGAAGCGCGCGAGCGCGCCGTCGTGCGCGTCGACGTCGCGCGCGGCCGCGCGGAGCTCCAACAGCTGCGCGCCGCGCCGGAGCTCGTCGCCGGGGACCGTGAGGTTGGGCGCCTTGCGGCCGCCGAAGGTGTCGCGGGCGATCTTGAGGCACGCCTCGTTGGACGACGACACGTAGAGCGTCTTCGCGACGGAGACGGCGACGCGCTGGAGGTGCCCCACGTCCGTGACGACGAACGCGTTCAACAGGCCCGGCGTCTCCGTGTCGCGCAGCTCGAGGACGCGCCAGGTGCCGCGCGTGAGGGACCGCGTCGACTGCTTGACGAGGTCGCTGACGTTGAGGCGCTTGCCCGGGCCCTTCTTCGGCGCCGCGAGCGCGCCGGGCCGCGACCGGAAGGCCTTCGTCGCCGTCGACGCCGTCGCCTTGGCGCGGCGGCGGCGCCAGCGCTGCTTGCGGTCCGCGAGCCAGGCGCGGAAGTCGGCCTCGGGCACCTTCTTGGCCGCGAGGCCGAGCTGCGGCGCGTCCTTGCCCGCGCAGAGCTCGGCCTCGGGCGCCGGCGCGTCGGGCGCGTTCGCGCCGAGGGGCCGCTTGCGCTGCGTGCCGGCGCCGGGCGTGCCGATCCTGCGCGCGACCCCGGCGCCGCCCGCCGGCGCGCCGCCGGCGATGTCCTCGAGGTCTAGGAGCTTCTTCCGGCGCTTCGTGCCGTCGTTCTCCTTCGCCGCGGCCTTGGCGAACAGATCGTCGATCTTCGTCTGCTTGCGGCCGTCGTCGCGCTCCGCGACCTTCTTGCGGAGCCACTCCGGGTGGGGCACGCGGGGCACGGGGTTCTCGACGCCCTGGAGCGCCGCGGGGATCGTGATGATCTTCCGGATCACGGCGTCCAGGCGCTCGCGGTAGTACTTCCAGTCGATGACGTCCTTGATGCCCAGGTTCTGGGCCGCCGGGTCCTTGAGCCACTTGCGCAGGTAGTGCTTGCGCACCGCGGGCTCCGCGGAGAAGATGATCGTCGGCACCGCGCGCTCGGTGACGGGCGTGCCGCGCGGCCGCTCGGAGATGACGAGCTTGCACTGGAGCCCGCTGCCCTGGATCATGTCGTCGCCGAGGAAGTCGGCGATGCGCTGCGCCGTCGTCAGCGACGTCATCTTCCGGCCCTCGTACTCCTTGACCTCGCGCGACAGCGACCGGTTCTCCGAGATCAAATCCAGCAGCTCCTCGTCGTCCATGTCGCCGCCCTTGGCGTCCATAACATCCAACCAGGCGTTGGCGACGTCGGCGACGGCCGCGTAGCACGACTCGAGCGTGTCGCCCGCGAGGAACGTGTCGAAGAGCTCGCCCTGGAACGCCTTGATGAGCTCGAGCTCGCCGCGGCGCTTGAGCTCGAAGCCCTTGAGCTCCGCGAGCGTGCCGTCGGGGTTGAAGACGGCGTAGCGCTTCTTGAGGAGCTTGCCCTCCTCCGTCGACGACGGGATGACCATGCACTTGTAGGGCCCGTCGACCTCGAAGAAGATGGAGCACTCGCTGGTCGTGTCGAAGCCGCCGGCGCCGTTGAGCGTCTGCATCTGGTGGTTCGTGTAGTTGGCGTGGACGTCGGCGTTGAGCATGCCGCAGGGGTAGGAGAAGGGCAGCTTCGACGTGGACCCGTCGGCGCCGACGATCTCGAGCGTGTAGTCCTCGGGGAACGACGACGGCAGCATGCACCAGATGCCGTCCGTGTCGAGCTCGAGGGGCCTCCCGACCTTCTCGACGAGCTCGCGCGCCTGGGTGATGAGGTTCGCGCCCGTGAGCGTGACGATGCCGGCCATGGGCATGGACCGCCACCGCGCGCCCTTGCGCATGACGTAGCCGTAGAAGCTGTTGAGGATGCACTTGTGCGCGAGCTGGAGCGAGTCGAAGAGGAGCTCCTTGTCCTCCGCGGTCTTGCGGGCCTTGGAGTCCTTGGCCGCCTCCGCTTTCACGCGCTTCTTCTTCCAGGCCTTGGTGAGGCCCTTGTACTCGTAGCGGCGGTCGCGGAACGCGCGGACCGTGTCCACGTAAAACGAGTTCTCGCGCATGCAGACGACGTCCGTGCGCGGCTCCTCCTTGACCTCGCGCGTCTTCTTGTAGACCTTTTGGGAGTAGTCCTTGAGGCGCGCCTTGAGGCGCTGGGCCTGGTCCTTCTTCGAGAGTAAGGTGTGCTGCGTGCCGTCGACGACCTCGTACTGGAGCTGGCGGTTGAGCTGGGCGACCTCGGACGGCGCGGCCGGGTTGAGCTCGCCGCGCCAGATCCAGTCCATGGGCCGCTTGCAGCCGTTGCGGTCCTGGTTGTAGTCGCAGCCCGCGCACGCGGCGCGGTCGACGATCGCCGTCGGTTGCAGCCGGTTCGTGAGGATGATGTTCGGGTACATGGCGGAGACGTCCAAATGGTAGATCTTCGGGCACTCCGTCGTCTCCGGCGCGTCGCGCAAGGCCTGCAGGGACGCGACGATCTGGGCCCGGACGTCGTCGAAGTTCGCGACCTGGTCCTTCGTCGCGCCGTCGCCCTCCGTCTTCGCGTGGAATTCCAAGTCGCGGTCGACGTTGGCGATCAGGGTCTCGAGGGCCGCGGGGTCCACGGAGAAGTGCGTCGCGATGTCGGACCGGAAGACGCCCGACTCGAGCGACTCGACGTGGCCGCCGACGTACGTCTCCGACTCGACGACGCGGCCCTCCTTGCGCAGCAGGTGGGGCTCGTTCTGCTTGTTCGGGCAGACGACGGACGCGCGGTAGGCCTCGACCATCAAGAGCGCCTCGCAGAGCGTGCCCGAGCCCTTGCGGAGCACGTCCTCGGCGCCGTTGGGGATCACCGTGCAGAGCGAGAAGATGAACAGATTCACGTAGACCTCGTACAAGTAGTAGGTCGCCACGGCGTCGGAGACGGAGTAGGCCGCCATCACGTTGGGCTGCGTGTGGGCGAACTTGACCATGTCCTCCGGGTCGACCTCGACGGGGTCGTAGCCGAGCTTGTACTTGGTCACGGCCTTGAGGCCCTGGCTGCCCTGCGGCAGGTAGGAGTCGCGCTTGACCCAGGCGAAGCAGTCGAGGTGGACGCAGCCCGCGCGGCCGCGCCACTCGCCCTGCTCGGGGTGGTTCTTGTTCTCGATGCCCAGCTCGTTCTGCAACGAGATGCCGTGCTTCTCGCAGCGGTTCGCGAGGAACGGCCAGTCGAAGAAGTCGCCGTTGTAGGTCACGAAGACGTGGGGCTTGATCTCCTTGCAGTGGTTGATGAACTTCTTCAGTAACGCGAGCTCGTCGGGCTCGTTGAAGACGGAGAAGGGGCCCGGGAACGCGGGCTTGGGCGTGTACTCGAAGTCGTCGATGTCCTCGGAGACGACCTCGCGCGAGATGATGAGGTAGCCGACGCCGTCGACCATGTAGGAGATCATGAAGACCTCGTCGACGTCGGCGTTGGGGAACTTGAGGGGCGCCTTCGTGCACTCGATGTCGAAGGCCAAAACCCGGGGCGCGGGCTTCTCGATGACGTCCTGCTGCCAGACGGCCTGGAACGCGCCCGCGACGTCCGCGCCGTCCGCGGCGTCCTCGTCGCCGCCGCCCTTGGCCGCGTCGGGGCTCACGGTGTGCCAGGCGCCGACGCGAATATTCAAATCGATGGCCGCGCGCATGTAGTAGGGCACGTCGTACTCGCGGATCTCGTCGAGCATGTCGAGCACGTCCTCGGGCGCGGACCGCGCCTCGCCCGCGGCGCCGCCGCCGCTCGACCGCGCCTCGGCCTCGAAGCGGTCCCGGTTCGCCCAGACGACGGGCGCGAGCTCGCGCTTCACGTTCATGAGCTCGCGGACGTTGTCGAAGCTCAGCTTTAAATAGGTCCGCTTCGCGCCCGCGACGTGGTTCGGCGCGTCGAGGTCCTCCAGCGTCACGGCCTCGACGACGCAGCCCTCGACCTCGAAGCGCCGCGCCAGCGACGACCGCACCTGCTCGCCGAAGGACGCGAACTTGAGCGCGACGGCGACGTAGAAGTACGGCGCGTGCGCGATCGTGACCCGGAAGTTCGACTTCGCGTCCTTGCTCAGCAGGAAGAGCTCGAGCCCGGCGAGCTCGCTGTCGCCGCGCTGGAACGTCGTCGGCACCATGTTCAACAGCCAGCCGAGCCGCGGCGTCGGACCTAAAACGCGAGGGTGGGTTTGATCGAGTGCGCGCGCGCGCGTCCGGCGCCGGCGGTGCACCGCTGTAGTCCTCGTAGTCATTCCAGCCCTCCTCCTCCATCTGCGCCATCAGGCCTTGCAAGGCGCGCCCTCAAGCGCCAAGCACGGCAGGCGCGACGAGAGCGGCCAAATGTGCTCTCAGATTTTGAACTCGAGGAGCTCCTTCCGGACATTGGCATCGCGTCAACATCGTGCGCAGGAGCGATCAACGTACATCTAGGCCGGCCCATAGGAATAATTAATAATTAATTAATAATACATTTCGGCCCGGCGCAGCGAGATTCATTAGTCGTCCATAGAGGCTGTGCATCGACCGCGCGCGCGTCGACCGTGAGCGCGTCGATCGCGCGGTGAAATCGCGGCCAAAATTCGTTTATAATTTGACCTTTCGCAAAGTTTCCTTTGCTGATTTGGTAAACTCCGAGAGGCCACCGTCTAGGACTTCGGCGATATCGATGGAGTAGGCTTTCAATGCATGGAAATCAGCGGAGCCAGCCGGCACATCAAGTCTTCGCACTCTTCCTCCGTCTTGCAGTGGGCGAGTTCCAGGTCCAACGACGCGCCGGCGGCGCCTGGGCCACCAACAGCCACTACTTGTTCGTCGGGAGCGAGTATATTGGCTACGAGCACGGCCACGCGGAGTACGAGCCGTTGATCATCCGCGGCCTCACGGACGTCGACGTCGAGGGCCAGGCGCTGGTGGTCATCGCGGAGTGGCCCAAGGGCGCCAAGCTCACCCGATCTCTCCCCGCGTCGCCGAGCCGTCGCCGTACCGCGCCGAGCCGCGATGCGCGACGACACGTCGCAGAGGCTCGCGTCGAACGCGACCCCGTCGAGCGCGGACGCGGACGCGCGCTTAACGCGCGCGCGCGGAAGCGTCGCCGAGGCCAAAGTTTCCCCCACTTTGCACCGCTCTCCGGGCTGATCTCGAGGCCACCTCGACAACAGCTTCGCCATGCTGCTGTCCCGCGCCGCTCTCGTCGCGCGGCGCAGCGTGCGCCTGCGCGCGCTCTCCATAAAAACGACGAATCCGCCGCCCGCGAGCAGCCCCGAGCGCCTCGCCGGCGGCGAGGCCGTCGGGCTCAGCGACGAGCTCGAGGAGAAGGCGAGCGGCCGCTGGCGGGAGCTCGCGGCGCAGCACCGCGTCGTGCCATCGGACGAGGCCGTGCGGAAGAAGCGGCTCATCTACCGGTCGAAGCAGCGCGGCTGGCTCGAGGTGGACCTGCTCCTCGGGACCTGGGCCGTCGAGAACGTCGACGGGCTGACGTCGGCGGAGTGCGACGAGTACGAGGACATCCTCAACTGCGAGACCATCGACATCTTCAACTTCATCACGGGCAAGGACCCCGTGCCGCCGCGCCTCGACACGGCCATGATGAAGCGGCTCCAGGACTACTGCGACTCGACGCCGCTCGGCACGGTGCCGAACGAGTACGCCGCGAAGAAGGCCGAGGCGAACCTGACCTAGTGCGTGCGTCCCCCCCGTAATCTTACGCGTCGAGCAGCGGGAGCGGCGCGGACGCCGCCCAGGCGAGGTCCTCTGGTCGTGAACGTTACGCGTCGAGGAGCAGCGCGGACGACGCCCAGGCGAGGTCCTCTGTCAACGTTACGCGTCGAGCAGCGGGAGCAGCGCGGACGACGCCCAGGCGAGGTCCTCGGCCGTGCGGCCCCAGAACACGTTGGCCGCGGCGGACCCCTGCGCGACCCACCGGTGGTGCGGGAACGCGTCGGCCATGAAGGCCAGCGCGTCGCGCACGCGGCACTCGCCGACGTGGTGTGCGACGCCGTCGCCGACCATGCACTCGATCGCGACGACGCGGAAATAGCGCCGGAGGTTCGCCGCGCCGGCCCCCCGCAGCACGTCGAGGTCCGCGCCCTCGGCGTCGACCTTCAAGACGTGGTGGCCGCGCGCGAGCAGCTTCGCGTCGACGAAGTCGAAGAACGTCGCCAGCGCGACCACGGGCACGTCGACGGCCGCGCGGCTCTCGTGGCAGGCGGCGCGGTTCTTCGGGCTCGTCGCGAGCGTCGACCCGCACGCGGGCGCGCCGCTCAAATGGAACGGCGCGACGCCGTCCGCCGCGCCGGCGGCGACGGGCACGACGTGGCGCCGCCGCCGCACGTCCTCGGGCAGCCGCCACCAGTTGCGCTGGAGCCAGCCGATGTTCTCGACGAGGGGCTCGAAGGCGACGACGGCGACGGCCGGGTCGCCGAGCATGCCGCGCTCGAACGCGCGCGCGGAGCGCTGGAACGCGAGCGACGCCTTCGCGCCGACGTCGAGGACGAGCGTCGTCACGTTCGGCGCGAAGCGAATCACGCGTTTCTGCGTCGGGTCGACGCGTCCGCCCGCGTTGTGCTTCAGGTGTTTCTGCACTCCCGGCGCGACGAGTGTGAACGCCGCGGGCAGGATGAACCGCATGAGGTGTGTGCCCGCGTCGCACTCGGTCACTTGTTTCGCGCGGTGCGCGCGGCGGGCGACGGCGACGAGCGCGCCGACGAGGAGGGCCAAGACAAAGCAGAAGACCGCGCGAACTGCGGTCGCGCCGGCGCGGCCAGGAGCTGCCGCGCTGCCGTCGCGTCGAACTGCGTGATTGCTCAGCCGTCTTTTTGGCCGCAGCAGATCCATGCCCACGCGCATCGACACGCGATGCGAACAAAGCTCCACACCAGTCCAAGCTGGTTCAGCGATCGCTTTGAAGTTCTGGTTGCTGTGGCAGCTCGAGCTCCGATGCGAGCAGCTCTCCTGACGATGCTCGCGCTCGTCCGAAGTACGGCCTTCAACCGCAGAACGCTCGTGCGCTGCGGGAGCACCACAACACCGACGCCCTTCGAGCGCACGAAGGCGGGCATCCCCCACGGCGTCTGTGCGGTCTACAAGCCGCCCGGCTGGAGCAGCGCGAACGTCGTCGCCAAACTGCGCGGCGTGCTCGAGCGGGCCATCAAGATCCCGGGCCAGAAGAAGTTCAAGGTAAAAGTCGGCCACGGCGGCACGCTCGACCCGCTCGCGCGCGGCGTCCTCGTCGTCGGCGTCGGCCGCGGCTGCCGCGAGATGCAGGGCTACCTCAAGGGCGCGAAGCGCTACCGCGCCGTCGCCGAGCTCGGCAAGGAGACGGACACGCTGGACGCGGAGGGCGCCGTCGTCGAGGAGGCGCCCTTTGACCACGTCACTCTGGACGCGTTGGAGGCCGCGCTGCCGGCTTTCACGGGCGACATCCGCCAGACGCCGCCGATGTACAGCGCGCTCCACCACGAGGGCAAGCGCCTCTACGAGCTCGCGCGCGAGGGCATCGAGGTCGAGCGCGAGAGCCGGCCCGTGACCATCTCGAGGCTCGCGCTCGACGATCGCGGCGTCGGCGCCGTCGCGGGGCCGCTCGGTCTGCCGCACTTCGGCCTCGACGTCGAGTGCTCCGGCGGCACCTACATCCGCACGCTCATCAGCGACCTCGCGCGCCACGAGGCCGTGAAGTCCGTGGCCCACATGGTCGAGCTCGAGCGCACGAAGCAGGGGCCCTTCGAGCTCGGCGACTGCCTCCACGAGGCCGACTGGGACTTCGACGCGATCTGCCAGCATTTGGTGGACTCGGCGGCCATACCGGCGCGAGTGTCCTAAACGAACCGAGCTGACGATAAACACAAAAAGGGGCGGGGGGCCTACTGGATGACGCCGAACGTGTCGTGGCGCTGCGAGTCGCGCGCGCGGAGCGGCTGCGGCAGGGAGAGGTTGTTGGCGATGCGGTTGAGCATGGCCGTGGTGACCTTGATGTCCATGGCGCGGCCCGGGAGCCCCGCGTCGCCGAGCGCCGCGCGGACGCCCGCGCGCGACTCGTCGAGCGACGCCTCGCCCGGCTTGGACGACCGGCGCCGCTCGTCGGACGCGGTGCGCTTGCGGTGGCCCTCGTCGGCCTCGTCGCTCGTCAGCGCCGCCAGGAGGCTGAAGGTCATGTCCGGCCGCTCGCAGACCGCGAGCACGTGGGGCTCGAGCGTCGCGAGCATCGCGAGCGCGACTCGATGGACGACCTTCCAGTTCCGCTCGAAGAGGAGGACCGTCCACGCGCGGTCCAGCGACGCCGTCGCCAGCACGTCCACGTAGACGAAGAGGGTCTGGAGCCAGGACGCGGCGAACATCTCGAGCACGACGCCCTGCGCGCAGAGCTTCCGCGAGAGCTCGGGGCACCGCGCGTCCAACAGCAGCCGGAGCTCGAGGCACTTGCGCTTCAACAGCGGCAGGCCCGGCTCGAAGAGGCCGCGCAGGCCCAGGTCGTCCAAAAAGCAGTTCAACAACTTGTGGGCCCCGCGGGGGTCGAAGGCCGCGCCGCGCAGGCAGTACGCGGCGACGTAGTCCATGCCCTGGCAGTAGCCGACGTCGGGCCGCGCGCCCGCGATGGCCAGGCACACGTCGCGCAGCACGCCCCGGAAGGGCTCGAGCTGCGCCTTCGTCATGTCGCCCCAGGCCGGCGGCGGCGCGTCCTCCCGAAACCCCGGCGGCCACTCGTCCGGCGGCGCGGCGCCGCGCCAGAGCCGCCGCAGCGGCGTCCGCGCGACGTCGACGTCGACGGCGCCCGCGTGCCTGCCCGCGCGGCCCTGCTCCACGAGCTCCGCGAAGGGCTTGACGGCCGCGTTGCGCGCCGCCTCGGCCTTGTGCAAATTCAGGCTCTCGGCGATCGCGCGGCCGCGCGGGTCCGCCATCAGCCCGCCGTCGGCCGCGTTCTCCGGGTCGCCCATGGCGCCCGACGTGTCCAAAAAGTCGACGGCGGCGTCCTCGAGCGCGGACCCCAGGGGCCGCCGCCGCTTGTCCGCGAGGCTCAGCCAGAGGCCCGCGCACGCGACGCTTCCGGACGCGGGCACGGCGCCGAACCGCAGCGTCCACTTCCAGAGCTTGCGCCCGCGGCGGTCCCGCTCGAGCTTGGACCGCCACCGGCGGCAGACGACGCCGCAGAGGGCTAGAGTTTTGGAGCAGCCGCAGTGGGCCAGCACGCGCTGCAGGACGCGGTCCGCGGTCTCCGACAACGCGCGGTCGCCGAGGCCGCTCCGCTTCTTCCGCGGCGGCCGGCCCTTCTCCCGGCGCCGGTGGGGTGTTGCTAAACTTCGCAGCTTGCCCGGCGTCGCCTGGTCGGGCCCGCCCGCCGCGTCGGGCGCCGCGGCCTCGGGCGACGACGTCGAGAGCTCGACCTCCTCGACGGTCGCGACCTGCCGCGCCTCGTCGCCCGACTCGTCGTCGTCGACGTCCTTCTTCGGCGTCTCCACGACCTCCAGCGCGGGCGTCGGCGGCGGCTGGGACGCCGTCGCCGCGGCGAAGAAGCCGTCGTACTCCGACGGCGACTGCCCGAGCGGCGCGTAGTCGTCCCCGTCGTCGTCGTCGAACGACGCGGCCTGGTAGATGTCGATGACCGTCGGCAGCACGGCGGGCGGCGCCGGGGCCTCGTCGTCGGACTCGCTGTCGTGGTCGCTGAAGCCCAGGCCAAGCAGGTCCGCCTCCTGGCCGAGCCACCGCATGACGCGCGTCGCGCCCTCCATGAACGATTCCCGCGGCGGCTCGAGGAACCGGAGGCCCCGGCGCCGCGCGTCGACGTCGGATCGTGCGAGTCTTAAGCTTCCGAGCTTGTCCATCTCGCTGTCGATGTACTTGCCGATGCGCGCCATCGCCTTTTGCGTCTGCTCGTCGGCTTTGGTGAGCGCCTTGCCCGCCTGCTCGCTGAGCCGCTGGTAGGCGCGCTCCGCCTCCAGCGCCCACTCGGGCTTCTTGTCGCCGCGCTTCAGGAGCTGGCTCAGGTAGTCGCCGGGGTCCTTCTCCTCGTCGTCGTCCGCGGCCGCGTCGTCGGGGCCCGGCGGCGTCCGCCGCCGGAGGCCGTCGACGGCCCACGTCGGCGCGCCCAGCGACAGCAGCGTCTCCCGCAGCGACGCGCGCTTCGCGGGCGTGTCCGCGTCGTTGTTGGCGTCGACGTCCACGGTGATGTCCACGGGGGCGGCCTCCTCCGCCGTTTCCGTGGTGTCCGCCTCCGGCGCCTCGGCGACGGACACGGCCACGGCGTCGTCCTGCGCGGGGGCGCTGAAGAAGCTGTAGTCCACGGACGCGTCGTCGATGATCATCTTGTGTGTCTAGCGGGCGGGCATGGTCGTCGGATTTATTGTGTAAGCGCCGGCTTTCGGCGGCCCATTTGCAAGCTCTCTCGAGCTGGATTGCCTCACTTTGCGGAGCGCGCTCCGCGGCGAGGGCGGGGGTCGGCGTGCAGAGCGTTGCGATACGAACATGGCGGCCGAGGTCTCAAATCAGCAGAGCTCTCCTCGACGAGCATGACACCAATTGCAGCCAAGGCACGTCCTACCACTATTCCAACACCAACCGTGGCTAGAGCAGAGGGTAGGACGCCGTCGGGGTTCGACGTAACAGCTTACCTAACATGTTACTTACGACTTACATTCGGCCAAAACGACTTACCTGACGGGTTACTTTCGGACTCGACGACTTACCCGGCGGCCTACCTCGGCCCGAGGCCGCGCGGGGCCCGTACTCGCGAACGGGCGGTATCTCCGGGCTCCGAACCGATGCCACGTCGGTCGTTTTGAGTCGTCTCTTCTCGTTCTCTCGGCGGATCGGAGCCCCCCCGGGGCGTGGGCGACTAGCCGCACCAAATAACACAGGAATCTCGACCACCTACGGGTCGGCGGGGCCCCGAATCGAGTACGGGGCGGATCTCGAGGCACGGAACCGGCCCTACGGCGGCAGTTTTGAGTCGAGAGGCTTCGACCGGCGGCTCTAGGAGGTTGGTTCCGTCGACGGGGCTGTCCGTGATGCCATCTAGCCATAGGTTTTTGGCACCAGAAGTGCCCGGAAAGTCGTATTCTTTGTTTCGAGGCCCGTCGAGCGGCCGTAAAATACGCATATTTTCGGCGAATCGGGTCGGCTAAAGTGGAAGCGCCGGCCTCGAGAGTCGCAACTAACATGTTCCTTGGGATCGAGACCGGTAGATTCACCATCGAGGGGTCTATTCGGAGCAGTTTCGGGCATTTACACACCCAAACTGGGCCAAAATAGGGCCAAAATACGAAAATGTCGACTTAAAATGCGGATTTTATTCTAAATTGCGCAACTCTCTCGCGTTTGGGACGGCCTTTTGTCTAACGCGTCCATCGATACCGGGCTGACGACCGGAGGAGGCCGCCTGAGGTCCTATGCCAAC
>NW_008705611.1:18341-19768 GCF_000186865.1 Aureococcus anophagefferens
GCGTCGCGCGCGGCCGCGGCCGCCGCGGGCGCGCCCGGCCGCGTCGGCGCGCGCTGGCTGAAGAGGCCCGGCGGCGGCGCGTCGCTCGAGGAGCCCGACAGCGGCCGCGGCCGGCCCGGCGCGACGCGCTCCGCCGGGTGCTCGCGCGGCGCCTCGCCGGACTCGCCGAGGCTCAGCGCGAGCGCGCGCGCGACGTCCTCGTCCTCGGCGCCCTCGCTGAGCGCGAGGAGGCGCAGGCTGCACCAGCCGGCCACGGGCGCGCTCAGCCGCGCGCGCTCGACGACGCGGCCGCTGCGCAGGACCTCGCGCGTCTCGACCACCAACACCGACGCGCCGAACTTGACCTCCCCGACGGCGCTCGAGTCGAGCGACGCGTCGCCGCGCACGACGACGCCGCTCTTGCCCGTGACGACGAAGGGCCGCCCCAGCGCCGCGTCGTCGAGCGGCGGCGCGAAGCCCGGGGGCAGCCCCATGGCCGTGCCCCGCCGGAGCTCCTCCTGGAAGCCGCCGGCGGGCGGCGCGGCGGAGCGATTGCCGCCGAAGAGGCCCGGCGGCGCGCCGATGGTACCCGGGGGCCGGTCCGGCTCGAGGTCGTCGATGGACAGCTTGATCGTCATCGTCGCGGTCTCGCGCCGCCACCAGGTGTCGGAGAGGGCGGGCTGCACTCAAATTCGCGAAATCTTCGGAGCCGACGTTGCATGGGCTGAAACGTCGGGGCGGCCGGAACGTCGCAGAGCGTCGTCGGGATCGCACCAGCCATGGCGGGTCCCCAGCCGCCCGGCGGCGCCAAGCCGTCCAAGGTCGAAGGGTCTCCGAGAGCCGCCGTCCCGACGAAGCCCAAGATGAATTCGGCGCAAAAGAAGAAGAAGGAGGTGAACGACAATGGCGCTGCGACGATGCTCCAATCCCAGGTTCGGCGGCAGCAAGGGCGGAAGACCGTCGCCGAGCGTCGCGCCGAGAAGGCCGCGCGGGAGGCGGAGATCAAGCGGCAGAACGCGGAGCAGAAGAAGGCGCGCGCGTCCGTGAGCGCGAAGTCCGACATGGGTTTGAGCGAGGAGACGCTCGCGGCCCGGGAGAAGGTCGCCGCCGAGAAGGAGGCGGAGAAGAAGCGCAAGCAGGCCGAGTTGGATGCGTTGAACGCGACGCACAAGGACAACCTCGCCGCGACGGGAGCCAAGAGCGACATGGGTTTGTCGGAGGAGATGCTCGCGGCTCGGGAGAAGGTCGCCGCGGAGAAAGAGGCCGAGAAGAAGCGCAAGCAGGCCGAGCTCGACGCGTTGAACGCGACACACAAGGACAACCTCGCTGCGACGGGGGCCAAGAGCGACATGGGTTTGTCGGAGGAGATGCTCGCGGCTCGGGAGAAGGTCGCCGCGGAGAAGGAGGCCGAGAAGAAGCGCAAGCAGGCCGAGCTCGACGCGTGAACG
>NW_008705611.1:20196-24418 GCF_000186865.1 Aureococcus anophagefferens
CGAGAGCGCGGCCGACAAGCGGGCCGCCAAGGCGGAGCTCGACGCGTTGAACGCGAAGCACAAGGACAACCTGGCCAGCACGGGCGCCAAGAGTGAGATGGGCCTCTCGGCCGAGACGCTCGCCGCGCGGGAGGCCGCCGCGGCCGAGAAGAAGCGCCTCGCGGCCGAGAAGCAGTCGTCGCTCGCTTCCGCCAACGCGCAGCACTCGACGCGCCTGTCCATGACGGGGGCCAAATCCGACATGGGCCTCTCCCCCGAGATGCAGGCCGCCCGCGAGAAGAAGGCCGCCGAGAGCGCGGCCGACAAGCAGGCCGCCAAGGCCGAGCTCGACGCGTACAACGCAAAGCACAAGAGCGCGCTCTCGACGACGGGCTCGAAGACGGACCACACGCTCGTGCGGTCCGCCGAGTAAGTTCATCCCCTGTGTTCCGAGCGACCTGCTTCCCGGGGGGGAGCGCCGTTCTTAGTTTCGGCGCTCAGAGGTAGTTCGCGGGCCCGCCCTCGGGGAGGAAGAAGGCCGTGATCTCCGCGAGCATGAGCATGTCGTAGTGGCCCGCGCAGGCGTTGACGACGCGGAAGTAGTCGTTGAGCTTGTCCGTGTCGATGTCCGTGACGTACTCGCCCGCGCACTCGCAGGTCTTGCGCATCGTCGTCCGCGCGACGCGCTTGCACTTGCAGCAGCGCATGTCCTGGACGGCGTAGCGCACGGAGACGGCGTTGACGAGCTCGATGAGCTTGAGCTCGAGCTGCGCCGTGGACAGGGCGCCGCCGCACTTGGCGCAGGGCACGCGCCGCGGCAGCGGGTCGCCCTTGTCGTCGAGCTCGCGCGCGTCGCCGTTCCGCAGGTCGCGGCCCTTGCACGCGTGCAGGTCGACGTCGAGCGTCGCGTCGCAGTGCGGGCAGATGACGTTGGCCACGTTGACGGCGATGGGCCGCGGCTTGATGGCCGCCGCGGGCGCGAACTCGCGGACGCCCAGGTGCGCGAGGAGCAGCCGCCGCGCGCGCTGCACGGCGTCGTCGCAGCGGTCGTCGAGCGCGAGCGCGCGGCAGCAGAGCACGACGAAGTCGAGGGGCACGGACGTGTGGAGGAAGTCCTTGTGGAGCTCGGCGACGACGCTCAACAACTTGGACGTCGTGAACGACTGCACGAAGTCGCGCGCGTACTCGGCGTCGCGCTCCTCGTCGCCCGTCGCCGCGACGAGCGGCTTGTGGAGGAAGGCGCCGACGAGCACGGCGAACCAGTCGCGCGCCGCGTCGGGCAGGCCGTCGCTCAGGGCCCACTCGGACACGAAGCGGTCCTGCACGGCCGCGGGCGCCTTGAGCAGCTTCTGGACCTGCGAGTCCGCCGACCCCGCCGCCTCCGGCGAGTCCAGCGCCTCCTGCGAGTCGGGCTCCTCGGGCGCCTCCGCCGCCCCCACGGCCTCCTGCGACTCGTCCTCGTCCGTCGCCTTCTCCTGCGTCAACAATTCCTCCTCGTCGTCGCCGAGGATCTCGATGGCGCCGAAGTTGTGGCCGTCGAGCCAGAGCAGCGACTTGAAGTACGCGACGGGCCGCAGATGGAGGAAGCGGAAGACGGGCCGCGCCGCGACGGTGGAAATCACGAAGTCCATGTGCGACGCCGCGTGCGCCGCGTCCGTCTCGCGCGTGTTGACGACGATGGAGCCCTCGGACGCGTGGACGACCTTGACGCCCAACCGCCGGAGCTCCGCGACGAGCAGCGCGTGGACGCGGCGCGTCGCCGAGCCCACGAGGCGCCGCAGCGCCGGGTAGTGGAGCACGCTGCGCTTGTCGTGGAGCCAGCGGTCCACGTGGACGAGGAGCGCGTCCGCGACGGGGTCGCGCTTCGCGGCGACGTCGTCGATCCACGCCGCCAGCGCCGCCCGCAGCACGCGAAAGGCGTGGGCGCACTCGCCGTGCGTCGCGTGCCAGCCGCCGCCGTCGTCGAGGTCGCCCGCGTCGTCGAGCGCGTCGCTGACCATGACCGCGTTGACGCAGGACCCGAAGACGTCCAACTTCACGGACACGGTGCGGTACGCGCCCGGGTGCTCGACGACGCCGCGCTTCGACGTCGACGGCGCGTCGGCCTTCTGGGCCTTGGACCGCGAAGAAATCACGGAGCCGACCCGGTGGAAGTCGCGGAAGACGATGGGCAGCTCGTCGTCGTCGTCGCCGATGGACGAGTTGCCGTAGCGGGGCCCGCCGAGATCCGGCGCGTCCGCCTCGGAGGCCCAGAGCACGTGGCGGTGCTTCCGGAGCTCGCGGCCGAAGACGGCGTCGGCGACGGTGACGAGCGGCGCCGCGCCGAGGTTGCCGAGCGGCACGTTGCCGAAGGCTCCCAGCGTCCGCCGCTCCGCGAGCCAGCCGGGCACGCGCGCGATGCCCTCGAGCAAAGCCTTGCAGGCGTGGGACTGCCAGCCGAGGAGCGGGTAGTCGCAGTCCGCCTCGCGGAAGGGCACCTCGACGTTCGCGAAGTCGCCGAGCGACGGCAGCGACCGCCGCAAGCTCGCCGCGGAGCTCGACGACTCGACGATGACGACGGTCGGGCCCCGGCGGTCCGCCGCGTAGGACGCCAGGGCCGTCGACGCCGCGGCGAGCGCCGAGCTCTCGTGCTTGGCGACCTCCGCGCGGTCGACGGTCAGCGGGCCGAACTCCCGTTGCGTCTCGCCGTCGTCCGCGTCGTCGCGGCCCGAGATGACGTCCCAGGTGCGCTTCAGCGCCGGCGGCCGGTCGCCCTTCTTCGCCTTGGGGTCGCCCAAGACCAGCGACGCGAGCGCGGGCTTGAGGGACCCGTCGTCCTTGGACCGCTCGAGCATCGCGAGGCCGACGAGGCACCGGCCCGTCCGCGCGCAGACGCTGTGGTAGAGGTAGCAGACCTTGACGGGCACGCCCGGGCCGTCGTCGAGCAAGCCGTAGCCCTCGGACGCCGGAAGGTCGGCGAGCTCGAGGTCCTCCGCGGCGACGGACTGAGCGCCCTTCGCGAGGCGCGCCTCCGTCGCCTTGGCCGCGGACGGCGCGAGGCGGCACGTGCCCCCCACGGAGAGCAAACTCCGGTACCAGTCCGGCGCCAGGCGCTCGTAGACGCCGTCGAGGCCCGGGTGGTGGAGGAAGCGCGCGAGCGCGCCGTCGTGCGCGTCGACGTCGCGCGCGGCCGCGCGGAGCTCCAACAGCTGCGCGCCGCGCCGGAGCTCGTCGCCGGGGACCGTGAGGTTGGGCGCCTTGCGGCCGCCGAAGGTGTCGCGGGCGATCTTGAGGCACGCCTCGTTGGACGACGACACGTAGAGCGTCTTCGCGACGGAGACGGCGACGCGCTGGAGGTGCCCCACGTCCGTGACGACGAACGCGTTCAACAGGCCCGGCGTCTCCGTGTCGCGCAGCTCGAGGACGCGCCAGGTGCCGCGCGTGAGGGACCGCGTCGACTGCTTGACGAGGTCGCTGACGTTGAGGCGCTTGCCCGGGCCCTTCTTCGGCGCCGCGAGCGCGCCGGGCCGCGACCGGAAGGCCTTCGTCGCCGTCGACGCCGTCGCCTTGGCGCGGCGGCGGCGCCAGCGCTGCTTGCGGTCCGCGAGCCAGGCGCGGAAGTCGGCCTCGGGCACCTTCTTGGCCGCGAGGCCGAGCTGCGGCGCGTCCTTGCCCGCGCAGAGCTCGGCCTCGGGCGCCGGCGCGTCGGGCGCGTTCGCGCCGAGGGGCCGCTTGCGCTGCGTGCCGGCGCCGGGCGTGCCGATCCTGCGCGCGACCCCGGCGCCGCCCGCCGGCGCGCCGCCGGCGATGTCCTCGAGGTCTAGGAGCTTCTTCCGGCGCTTCGTGCCGTCGTTCTCCTTCGCCGCGGCCTTGGCGAACAGATCGTCGATCTTCGTCTGCTTGCGGCCGTCGTCGCGCTCCGCGACCTTCTTGCGGAGCCACTCCGGGTGGGGCACGCGGGGCACGGGGTTCTCGACGCCCTGGAGCGCCGCGGGGATCGTGATGATCTTCCGGATCACGGCGTCCAGGCGCTCGCGGTAGTACTTCCAGTCGATGACGTCCTTGATGCCCAGGTTCTGGGCCGCCGGGTCCTTGAGCCACTTGCGCAGGTAGTGCTTGCGCACCGCGGGCTCCGCGGAGAAGATGATCGTCGGCACCGCGCGCTCGGTGACGGGCGTGCCGCGCGGCCGCTCGGAGATGACGAGCTTGCACTGGAGCCCGCTGCCCTGGATCATGTCGTCGCCGAGGAAGTCGGCGATGCGTG
>NW_008705611.1:28150-29814 GCF_000186865.1 Aureococcus anophagefferens
ACCCGATCTCTCCCCGCGTCGCCGAGCCGTCGCCGTACCGCGCCGAGCCGCGATGCGCGACGACACGTCGCAGAGGCTCGCGTCGAACGCGACCCCGTCGAGCGCGGACGCGGACGCGCGCTTAACGCGCGCGCGCGGAAGCGTCGCCGAGGCCAAAGTTTCCCCCACTTTGCACCGCTCTCCGGGCTGATCTCGAGGCCACCTCGACAACAGCTTCGCCATGCTGCTGTCCCGCGCCGCTCTCGTCGCGCGGCGCAGCGTGCGCCTGCGCGCGCTCTCCATAAAAACGACGAATCCGCCGCCCGCGAGCAGCCCCGAGCGCCTCGCCGGCGGCGAGGCCGTCGGGCTCAGCGACGAGCTCGAGGAGAAGGCGAGCGGCCGCTGGCGGGAGCTCGCGGCGCAGCACCGCGTCGTGCCATCGGACGAGGCCGTGCGGAAGAAGCGGCTCATCTACCGGTCGAAGCAGCGCGGCTGGCTCGAGGTGGACCTGCTCCTCGGGACCTGGGCCGTCGAGAACGTCGACGGGCTGACGTCGGCGGAGTGCGACGAGTACGAGGACATCCTCAACTGCGAGACCATCGACATCTTCAACTTCATCACGGGCAAGGACCCCGTGCCGCCGCGCCTCGACACGGCCATGATGAAGCGGCTCCAGGACTACTGCGACTCGACGCCGCTCGGCACGGTGCCGAACGAGTACGCCGCGAAGAAGGCCGAGGCGAACCTGACCTAGTGCGTGCGTCCCCCCCGTAATCTTACGCGTCGAGCAGCGGGAGCGGCGCGGACGCCGCCCAGGCGAGGTCCTCTGGTCGTGAACGTTACGCGTCGAGGAGCAGCGCGGACGACGCCCAGGCGAGGTCCTCTGTCAACGTTACGCGTCGAGCAGCGGGAGCAGCGCGGACGACGCCCAGGCGAGGTCCTCGGCCGTGCGGCCCCAGAACACGTTGGCCGCGGCGGACCCCTGCGCGACCCACCGGTGGTGCGGGAACGCGTCGGCCATGAAGGCCAGCGCGTCGCGCACGCGGCACTCGCCGACGTGGTGTGCGACGCCGTCGCCGACCATGCACTCGATCGCGACGACGCGGAAATAGCGCCGGAGGTTCGCCGCGCCGGCCCCCCGCAGCACGTCGAGGTCCGCGCCCTCGGCGTCGACCTTCAAGACGTGGTGGCCGCGCGCGAGCAGCTTCGCGTCGACGAAGTCGAAGAACGTCGCCAGCGCGACCACGGGCACGTCGACGGCCGCGCGGCTCTCGTGGCAGGCGGCGCGGTTCTTCGGGCTCGTCGCGAGCGTCGACCCGCACGCGGGCGCGCCGCTCAAATGGAACGGCGCGACGCCGTCCGCCGCGCCGGCGGCGACGGGCACGACGTGGCGCCGCCGCCGCACGTCCTCGGGCAGCCGCCACCAGTTGCGCTGGAGCCAGCCGATGTTCTCGACGAGGGGCTCGAAGGCGACGACGGCGACGGCCGGGTCGCCGAGCATGCCGCGCTCGAACGCGCGCGCGGAGCGCTGGAACGCGAGCGACGCCTTCGCGCCGACGTCGAGGACGAGCGTCGTCACGTTCGGCGCGAAGCGAATCACGCGTTTCTGCGTCGGGTCGACGCGTCCGCCCGCGTTGTGCTTCAGGTGTTTCTGCACTCCCGGCGCGACGAGTGTGAACGCCGCG
>NW_008705611.1:30408-32250 GCF_000186865.1 Aureococcus anophagefferens
AGGGCGCCGTCGTCGAGGAGGCGCCCTTTGACCACGTCACTCTGGACGCGTTGGAGGCCGCGCTGCCGGCTTTCACGGGCGACATCCGCCAGACGCCGCCGATGTACAGCGCGCTCCACCACGAGGGCAAGCGCCTCTACGAGCTCGCGCGCGAGGGCATCGAGGTCGAGCGCGAGAGCCGGCCCGTGACCATCTCGAGGCTCGCGCTCGACGATCGCGGCGTCGGCGCCGTCGCGGGGCCGCTCGGTCTGCCGCACTTCGGCCTCGACGTCGAGTGCTCCGGCGGCACCTACATCCGCACGCTCATCAGCGACCTCGCGCGCCACGAGGCCGTGAAGTCCGTGGCCCACATGGTCGAGCTCGAGCGCACGAAGCAGGGGCCCTTCGAGCTCGGCGACTGCCTCCACGAGGCCGACTGGGACTTCGACGCGATCTGCCAGCATTTGGTGGACTCGGCGGCCATACCGGCGCGAGTGTCCTAAACGAACCGAGCTGACGATAAACACAAAAAGGGGCGGGGGGCCTACTGGATGACGCCGAACGTGTCGTGGCGCTGCGAGTCGCGCGCGCGGAGCGGCTGCGGCAGGGAGAGGTTGTTGGCGATGCGGTTGAGCATGGCCGTGGTGACCTTGATGTCCATGGCGCGGCCCGGGAGCCCCGCGTCGCCGAGCGCCGCGCGGACGCCCGCGCGCGACTCGTCGAGCGACGCCTCGCCCGGCTTGGACGACCGGCGCCGCTCGTCGGACGCGGTGCGCTTGCGGTGGCCCTCGTCGGCCTCGTCGCTCGTCAGCGCCGCCAGGAGGCTGAAGGTCATGTCCGGCCGCTCGCAGACCGCGAGCACGTGGGGCTCGAGCGTCGCGAGCATCGCGAGCGCGACTCGATGGACGACCTTCCAGTTCCGCTCGAAGAGGAGGACCGTCCACGCGCGGTCCAGCGACGCCGTCGCCAGCACGTCCACGTAGACGAAGAGGGTCTGGAGCCAGGACGCGGCGAACATCTCGAGCACGACGCCCTGCGCGCAGAGCTTCCGCGAGAGCTCGGGGCACCGCGCGTCCAACAGCAGCCGGAGCTCGAGGCACTTGCGCTTCAACAGCGGCAGGCCCGGCTCGAAGAGGCCGCGCAGGCCCAGGTCGTCCAAAAAGCAGTTCAACAACTTGTGGGCCCCGCGGGGGTCGAAGGCCGCGCCGCGCAGGCAGTACGCGGCGACGTAGTCCATGCCCTGGCAGTAGCCGACGTCGGGCCGCGCGCCCGCGATGGCCAGGCACACGTCGCGCAGCACGCCCCGGAAGGGCTCGAGCTGCGCCTTCGTCATGTCGCCCCAGGCCGGCGGCGGCGCGTCCTCCCGAAACCCCGGCGGCCACTCGTCCGGCGGCGCGGCGCCGCGCCAGAGCCGCCGCAGCGGCGTCCGCGCGACGTCGACGTCGACGGCGCCCGCGTGCCTGCCCGCGCGGCCCTGCTCCACGAGCTCCGCGAAGGGCTTGACGGCCGCGTTGCGCGCCGCCTCGGCCTTGTGCAAATTCAGGCTCTCGGCGATCGCGCGGCCGCGCGGGTCCGCCATCAGCCCGCCGTCGGCCGCGTTCTCCGGGTCGCCCATGGCGCCCGACGTGTCCAAAAAGTCGACGGCGGCGTCCTCGAGCGCGGACCCCAGGGGCCGCCGCCGCTTGTCCGCGAGGCTCAGCCAGAGGCCCGCGCACGCGACGCTTCCGGACGCGGGCACGGCGCCGAACCGCAGCGTCCACTTCCAGAGCTTGCGCCCGCGGCGGTCCCGCTCGAGCTTGGACCGCCACCGGCGGCAGACGACGCCGCAGAGGGCTAGAGTTTTGGAGCAGCCGCAGTGGGCCA
>NW_008705611.1:33084-48216 GCF_000186865.1 Aureococcus anophagefferens
TCCGCGCGAACTCGTTGAGGTCGACGTCGTACTTCTTGGCCGTCTTGCCGAGGCCGTACTTCGCGATCGTCTTCAGCGCCTTCGTCGACACGCGCATCTGGACGAATTTGTTGCCCTCGGACCACCAGAGGCGGCGATCCTGGAGGTTCACCTTCTGGACCTAGAGAGCGGCGACGGGGTGAGCGCGCGGCGTCGCCGGGCGAGCGGGTGGGGCGGCGGGGGCGAGGGGGCGCGCGCCGCCGCCGGGGGCGGAGCGCGGCGGCGGGGCGGAGAGCGTCGCCGAACGGGCGCGACCGACCGTTTCCCGCGCCCCGTTCGAGGCGGGGACGACGTCGACGGCCGTCCGGCGCGCGATGGGATGTCACGAGACCCACCTTGTGGTTGCGCGTGTGGGAGAACGTCACGGTCATCGCTTTCGCGTTGCGGCGTTTGCCCGTCATATCGCAGACGCGGAACTTCATCTCCGGCGCCGCGGACGCAGTTTGTCGGACCGGCGCGACGCTAAGGGCGTTCCGGGACGTCGTGAACGACGCCCCGAGGCCGCAGAGGGCCAGGAGGAGGAGCGAGCGGGCCATCGCGGCGCACTTGCAGTCACTCAGCACAGACGTGAGTGCCTTCGCTGTCGTCGTGGCCGGGGGTCGGCCGACTCGGCCGCGGAGGCCGTCCGTGCCGCGACCTTTGCCCCCCAGCCCGCAAAGTCGTCTATGGTGGAAAGCGAGTCGTGAGGACGCAGCCCACGACGCAATGGCCCGCATCCTCACGTCGGACACGACGGACCTGTCGCCGCACGAGTTGCCGGCGACGCGGAGCGGCAAGCCGGAGAAGGACGCGCGCGAGGACGTGCTGGGCGACGGCAGCATCAAGAAGCAGCTCCTCTACGCGGGCACCAAGTCGAAGCGCAAGCCGCAGAAGGGCGACTACTGCCGCATCCACTACAACTGCGAGCTGCCCAACGGCCGCGAGATCGACAGCACGCGGGACCGGGGGCTGCCCCACCCCTTCACGCTCTACGGCAACGACAAGGTCATCGAGGGCTGGAGCCACGCCGTCGCGACCATGTGAGCAGAGCACGCCGCATCCGCGCTCGAAACGGAACTGTATGTAGGCAAAAGGGCGAGGTCGCGCGCTTCCACATCGAATCGGAGCGCGCCTACGGCCCCAAGGGCTTCACGTCCAAGGACAAGTCGACGGTGATCCCCGCGCACGCGACGCTCGTCTACGACATCGAGCTCGTGTCCTACACGAAGAACGACGACATCACGGAGGAGAAGGACGGCACGGTCCGCAAGTCCGTGACGCGGCGCGCGAAGCACGACCACTACCCGAACAAGCGCTGCGACATCGACTACTCCTACGACCTCGAGGTGCCCGGCGCGTCGAAGAGCGACCGGCTCCACGCGGGCCGCCTCACGGAGGACGAGGTGCCCGGCGTCGTCGAGGAGGAGGAGGAGGACGTCGACGCCGACGACGTCGACTGGGGCGAAAGGCCGGCGTCGAGAGCGGGAGTTTTTCTCGCGCGCGCGCGGAGAGCGGTCGCGTAGAGAGACCGGGACGACCGCCAACCACGAACTCCTCTAGGCGACGAGGCGGACCTGTTCTCGGACCTGCTCGACGGCTGCGACGGCGACCCCGTGAGCGACGAGGAGGAGTCGCCGCCGCCGCGTCCGCCGCCGGCGCGGGAGCCGCCGTCGACGGCGACGCCGCGGCGCAACGGCCACGAGTGGTGGGACCGGCGCGGCCGGGCGATCCAGAACAAGACCTTCGAGCTGCCGCCCGCGGCCGCCGCGGCCGCGGCCGTCGACCAGAAGCGGACGGGCTACGGCACGCGGCGCGTCTGGAAGGCGAGCGACCGCGAGGACGCGCCGCGGGGCCTGCGCTACGCCCTGGAGCAGATGCCCGTCGGCCAGCACGCGACGATCACGCTCGCGCCGGAGAAGGCCTTCGGCGCGACGGGCTCGAAGGCGCACGGCGTGCCCCCGGACAGCGAGGTCGTCTACCGGGTCACGGTCCACGGCTACATCGAGAACATCGAGTGCGTCAAGAACAAGCAGACGAACGTGCCCGACGAGGGCGCCGTCGTGAAGCGCATCCTCAAGCCGAACCACGACATGAAGGCCGCGAGCCCCGAGGACTTCGACACGGTCCGCGTCCGCGGCGGCGTCTGGCTCGAGTCCGACGCGTCGGGGCCGCCGCTCTACGTGCTCGGCTGCCGCGTCGACGGCGTCACGCTGCGGCCGGAGAACGACGACGTCGCCGAGTGGAAGATCCGCGAGGACCTGCAGACGGTCTTCAAGCCCGCGCCGACGACGGCGGCGGCCGCGGACGCGGCGGTCGCGCGGCCCGTCCCCGTGTGCTTCGGCCTCGAGGAGGCGGTCATGACCATGCGCGCCGACGAGGTCGCCGAGGTGACCGTGCGCGCGGACTTCGGCTACCAGACGCTCGACGCCGTGGCCGACGCCGTCAAGGGCCAAAGATTGATCCTCCGCCTCGAGCTCGTCGACTTCACGACGGAGCGCACGCCCTGGGACAGCGAGGACGCCGAGGAGCTGCTCGGCATGGCCGAGGCGCGCAAGGCCGCGGGCAACGAGCAGTTCAAGCGCGGCGACGTGCCGCGCGCGTTCCAGCACTACAAGCGCGCGACGCACGCGACGGGCGTCATCCTCCTGTCCTTCGACCACGAGCGCACGAAGGAGGGCGACGAGGCCGAGGAGAAGATCACGATCCACGCCGCGGACGGGCCCAAGCGGCGCGCGCGGCGCCTCGAGTGCTCCGTGAAGGCGAACATGGCCGCGTGCCACGTGAAACTGGGCGAGTGGAAGAAGTGCAAGGATATTTGTTTGGAGATCCTCGAGCACGAGGACCACAACGCCAAGGCCCACTACCGGCTGGGCATCGCCTACGAGCACTTCCACGACCAGTGGGACCTCGCCGCGCTCGAGTTCAAGAAGTGCCTCGAGGACGACCCGAAGAACAGGGACGCGGCCGCGCGCCTCGCCCGCGTCGAGAAGAAGATCAAGGGCCAGAACTCCAAGGACCGCAAGCGCGCGGGCTTCATGTTCAGTAAGGCCGTGTAGGATCAAATGCGGCTCGTTGAAGGTCTCGTTGACGTCGACGTTGCACAGAGCTCTGCGGCGCCATCGAGAGCGCCGCCGCCGTCGAGACGAGACGCATGCTTCGCGCGCAGCTGTGCTACGTCGCATCGATGTCCGCCGCAGCGCTCAGCGCCGCGCCGCAACGCGTCCTCTGCTACGGCGACAGCCTCACCGCCGGCACGAGCCCGCCGCTGGACCAGGACTACCCCTACGCGCCGGTACTCGAGGCCGCATTAGGATCGTCCGTCCTCGTCCGCCATCGCGGCCTGCCCGGCGCGACGGCCGCGGGCATGCTCGACGTGCTCGACGACGAGCAGCGGGGCCTCCGCGCGCTGCTGAAGCGCGCGGAGCCGGCGCTCTGCGTCATCCTCGCGGGCACGAACGACCTGAGCTACGAGCCCGACGCGGCGACGATCGCGAGCTCCGTCGTCGGCCTCCACGAGCTCGCGCACGGCCTCGGCGTGCCGACGGTCTGCGTCGGCATCCCGCCGTCGCAGTGGCAGGCCACGGCGCCCGAGGCCGCGGAGCGAGCCGCGGCCGTCAACCGCGAGCTGCGGGCGTGGTGCGCGGACCGCGGCGTCTTCGCGGCCTACGCCGACCACCCCATCGCCGCGTGGAACCCCGGCGACGAGCGCTGGGCGCCCGACGGCCTCCACTTCTCGCCCGACGGCTACCGCCTCTGCGGCGAGGGCCTCGCGGACGTCGTCCGGCGGCGCCTCAAGCGCAGCGGAAGATGAAGGACCCCGACGCCGCGGCATAACTATGACGACGCGGGCACATCCCGCCGCAGCTGCGCCATGTGGGCCTCGAAGAGGCGCTCGCGCTCGCGGGGGTCGAGCGCGCCCGTGACGACGTGCCTCCGGAGGACCTCGTCGGCCTCGCGCCACTCGACGCCGACGTGCCGCGCGTCGTAGAAGTGGGCCCGGAGGAGCTCGTTGAACTTCTCGACGAAGGCCGCGTCGAAGGTGCCCATGAGGTAGCGCACGAGCGACGCGGAACACACGGCCGTCGTCTCCAGGAGCGCGTCGAAGGCCTCGCGGTCCCGGCCCGCGTCCGCGGCGGCGTAGCGCGAGACCTCGTCGCGCGCGAGGCGCTCGCGGGAACGCGCGCCGAGGGCCTCGTCGTCGAGGCCCAACAGGAGCACTCGCGAATCGTCAGCAGCAACAGTCGCGAAGTCGCCGAGTTCGCGGACCGACTGCTCGCAGGCCTTCGGCGAGCTCGAGCACGGCGGCCCGCGTCGCGCCGTCGGCGCAGACAATTAAGTCGTAGGCGCTCAGGTCCGACGCGTCGAGCGCCGCGCCTTCGGCGTTGGCGCGCGCCGCGTCGAAGCCGCACGACGTCAGCACGGCCGCGAGGCGCGCGTCGACGCCGGCCTCGAGCGCCGTCGCGTTGATCGTCGCCGCGTGCGGATAGATCCACCAGCCGGCGTCGCCCCAGGCGGCGAGCTGCTCCGTCAAACACTCGGCTATCCGCGCGCGCTGGTTGTCGTCGTCGACGAAGAGCACTTGGAAATGAAAGCGCGACGCGTCGAGGTTTAAAGAGGAAACGCGCGAGCTGCGCCACTCGGCGAGGACGCTGGATGGCGTCAAGGCGTCGCAGCACAGAACGCTAGCGAGCAGCGCACGCAGCAGCAGCGTCGATGCAGTCGCGCGCAGCGCTGGGCTCGACGAGGTCGGCCACGCGAGCGCCATAATGCCTCACGCTTATTATTGAAAGGTCAACATCGACGATGTTGACCAAGTTATTGAAGGGGGAGCACACCCGAAGATCCCGCCGGGGAAGGCGCGGGCGGAGGCCTAGCCGGGGATCTGGCGAACCACACCGGCCCCCTCCTCCACCCTGAAGATCGTGCGCGCACTCGGGACGGAGGCGGCGGTACACTCGCGCCACGCCTGGTACCACCGCCACGCCGAGAGCACGCCGGGACTGGCGCAAGGCAGTAGCATCCTGAGTCGCCTCATTCAGACGACACTCAACGGACTCTCCGTGGACCGGGGGAGGTTGAGAACGAAGGCACCCGCACCCGACGGGCAGGACGTCCGGCTCGACTAGGCCGATTCAACCTCAGGACCACAAGTGGCTAGCCGAGGGCACCGCCGAAGAGGACACCCGTAGTCAGCGGGACCGAAGAGAGCAAAGACGCCGACGAAGAGAGCGAAGACGCCGACGTCGACGGAGCCGCACACAGCGCCACGCTACGAAGAGACGCTGCAGAATGCAGAGAAACGAATGGACACGGGCACATCGAAGCCCGCACACCGAAGCCATCAAGGGCGCCGACCCCACCAGCTCCCCCCAAGACTCACGCCGAAGGCATCCGAACGAAGCGAGCGCGCGCGGCAGCCCCCCGGGCCCGTGGGCGACGTCGCGCCGACGGCCAAGCACTGCAAGCTCTCGCGCTCGGCGCCCCGCCGCCCAATCGACGCGCGCAGCGGGGTGCTCCTCCCCGAGCGCCCCCCGGAGCCGACGCGGCGAGCCCCACCACCGGCCGCTGCGCGAAACCACCCCCGCGCACCCTCCGATGTTGCATGTCATATTGACCTAGCAGCCCGCGCTCGTGACTCGGGTCTGGGATGGCTAGTCTCTTCGCGACATCGCGTCTGATGCCCAAGCATGGACAGAAGCTGACTCGCCAGGCCGAGGGCGTCATCGCCCATGTGCGCACGCTGCAGCGCGGCGGCGGCGACGGCCGCTCGCTGGTGCGCGCGGCGTCGGAGCTGGCGGACTTCGCGGCCTGTGGCTACCGTTCCTTTACCGTGAAGGCCGGCGCCGTGCCGCTGCTCGTCGCGCTGCTCGAGAGCGGGAGCGAAGACGCCAAGGACCAGGCCGCGCGGGCGCTGTCGTACCTCGCGACCGACAAGTCCGGTCCGCCCGCGCTGCTGCGAGCCGGAGGCGTCGCGCCGCTCGTGGCGCTCCTCCGGAGCGGCGGCTACCGCACGAAGGAGTTCGCCGCGCGCGCTCTCCGGAACCTCGCGTACGACGAGGCCGGCAACGCTGCGATCGTGGCGATCGGCATCGCTCCTCTGGTGGACGTCGCGAACGGCGGCGGCCGCTACGCCAACACGGCGGCGGCGACGGCGCTCTCCATCCTCGCGCTGAGCAACGAGGACGCGTACGTCGCGATGGCGGAGGCCAGCGGCGCGCTCGTGCAGCTCGCGCTGGGCGGCTTCGTCGATGTCGCGCGCCAGCGTTGGATGGCCGGCGCCGCGGCGCGGGCCACGGCCGCGCGGATCCTCGCGGCGCGCCGCGCGGTCGTCGTGCGCAAGTGCGTCGAGACGGCGGTCCCGGAGGAGATCGCGGGCGTCGTCGCGTCGTTCCTCGCGCGCTGGGGCTAAGAGCTAAGCACCCTCAGCTTAGGATCGCGTTCGTCGTCGCCGCGGCGGCGTCCGCGGCGGCCGCGGAGACCGCGCCGTCCCTCGCGACGACGGCGCTCCAGAGCGCGTGGGGCCCGTCGTGCGCCGCGTCGTCGGAGAGGTCCCGCCACGTCGCCGACGACAGGACCCAGGAGCCGCGGCTCACCTCGGCCAGGAGCTGGTCCGCGCTCCACACGGCGACGCCGCTCCACGCGAGCGCCTCCGCGCGCCACGTCGGCCCGTGCAGGTCCCAGACCTTGCGCAGGAGGGGCACGGCGCCGACGAAGGCGCGGCTCGGCCCGCCGGCCTCCGTCGCGTCGGGCCGCCAGGGCACGACGTCGCCGACGGCCGCGCGCAGCGCGGCGTCGTCGGGCCCGGCGTCGTCGGAGCCCTCGGGCCGCCAGAGCATGAGCAGGCCCAGGGGCTCGTTGCGGTAGACGGGCCCGCCGCTGAAGAGCGTCGTCTTGACGCCGCGGCGCCGGAGCTTTTCGACGCCCGCGCGCGCGCGGCGCAGCGCCGCGGGCTCGCGGCCGGACGCGTCGCCGTCGGAGTCGTCGGAGTCGTCGTCCGACTCGGACTCGGACTCGGCCGCGGCGTCCGGCGCCGCGGCGTCCGGCGCCGCGGCCGCGGGCGCCGGCGCGGCCGCGGCCGGCGCCGGCGGCGCGGCCGCGGCGCCGTCGCGCAGGGACCGGAGCCAGCTCAGGCGCCGCCGCCGCCCGTCGTCCTCGTCGGCCTCGCCGTCGTCGCCTGGGCAGGACAAGAGACCGAAATTCCCAACTTCAAAGGCTCCTAGCTCGGCCGTTTTCCACTCGTTTCGGCTGATTTTTGGACGAGCGATCATCTCTCGGAGCGCTCTCGACGCGTGGATGCTTTTTCCGGAACGTGCGCGCGCGGAACACTCACGTTGAAGCGACGTTGAATCACCCTTGTCCTGCCCTGGTCGTCGCCGAGGACGCGGACCTCGCGCGTGAGGTTCGCGGCGACGATCGCGTCGCTGCCGTCGGAGCCCGACCCGTCGCCGACGAAGAGGACGACGAAGCAGCCCTTGTGCCAGTGGCGCTGGGCCCGCGCGCGCAGGACCGCGGCCATGAGCGACGCCATCGTGCCGACGCGCGGCGGCGCCTCGCGCGGCCGCGTCGGCGCCGGCGGCGCGGACGCGCGCGGCGGCGACAGCATGGCCCGGAGCCGCGACACGAGCGACGGGCGCGGGGCGGGCCGAGCGGCGGCCGCGGCCTCGGCCTCGGCCTCGGCGCGCTCGCGCTGCGCCGCGCGCTCGTCGTCGCCCTCGCCCTCGCCTGGGCAGCAAAAGAGAGATTCAACGTCGCTTCAACGTGAGAGTTCCGCGCGCGCGCGTTCCGGAAAAAGCATCCACGCTTCGAGACCGTTCCGAGAGACGATCGCTCGTCCAAAAATCAGCCAAAACGAGTGAAAAACGGCCGAGAAAGGAGCCTTTGAAGTTGGGAATTTCGCTCTCTTTTGCTGCCCTCGCCCTCGCGGAGCACGAGCGCCTCGACGTCCGCGCGCGCGGCCGACTGGGAGATGAGGCAGCCCACGCGCATCTTCGACCGCAGGGCCGGCTCGTCGAGGTCCGCCTCGGCCGCGGGGCGGTAGCGCGGCGCGGTCCGCACGCGCCGCGCGAACATCTCGCGCCGCGGCGCCGCGGTCGTCCACCGCGCCCTGCAGACGTTGCACTCGCGGCGCGCCTTCGGGTAGCGGCCCTGGCGCCACTGGTTGAGGCAGTCGAGGTGGACCCAGGCGTTGCACAGGCAGGCGCGCACGAGCGTCTCGGGCTCGTCGGAGTCGAAGCAGATGCGGCACTGCCTCGGGCCGTCGTCCTCGAGGGACGCCTCCGCCTCGGCCGGCGCCTTCTCCTCGCCCTCCGGGGGCTGCGACGCCGCCGGGGGCGCCTCGGGGAGGACCGCCGCCGGGCTCCCGCCCGCGGGGCAGCCCGGGAGCGCCGGGAGGGGCTCCTTGTCGGCGTCCATGCGGCTGGGAGAGCTCGGTTTTTAGCGCGAGGCGATGTTGAAGCGCTCTCAGCCTCTCCTTGGCCTCGACGTAGAGCTAGCTGCTCTCCGCATTGCACACCAGCGCGCCGCACACGCGCGCAGCGCACACTTCCAAAAATGGCGGCGATGAAGCCGCGCGTCACGCTCCTCGACTACGGCGCGGGCAACGTGCGCAGCGTTGTCAACGCCTTGGAGCTCCTGGGCTGCGACGTGTCCCTCGTGCGCACGGCCGCGGACGTGCTCGGCGCGGAGATCCTCGTCTTCCCCGGCGTCGGGTGCTTCGGCGCGGCCATGGACGCGCTCGAGGCGCTGGACGTCGCGGACGCGCTCCGCGCGTACCTCGGCGACGCGGACCGTCCGTTCCTCGGCATCTGCCTCGGCATGCAGCTCCTCTTCGGCGCTTCCGAGGAGACGCCCGGCGCCCGGGGTTTGGGCGTCGTCGACGGCGACGTGACGCTCTTCGAACCGTCGGACGGCGCCGTCGTGCCGTCGATGGGCTGGAACGAGGCGCTCGGGCTCGACCCCGCGGCGGGCCTCTTCGAGCCGCGCGAGCGCTACTACTTCGTCCACTCCTACAAGGTGAGCCGCTGCGACCCGGCCTGGCGCGCGACGGTCACGGACTACGGCGGCGTCCGCTACACGTCGGCGCTGGCGAACGGGCGCCGCGTCGCGTGCCAGTTCCACCCCGAGAAGTCCGGGCCCAAGGGTCTCGCGCTGCTGGACCGCTTCGTCACGCGGAGCCGCGGCGCGACGGCGTTGCCGAGTTTAGGCGCGCCCCTGCCGTCGTCGACGACGACCCTCATGGCGCCGCGCGTCATCTCCGCGCTCGACGTCCGGTCGAACGACGCGGGCGATCTGGTCGTCACCAAGGGCGACGGCTACGACGTGCGGGAGAAGGCCGAGGGCGGCGCCGTGCGCAACCTGGGCAAGCCCGTGGACCTGTGCGCGCGCTACTACGACGAGGGCGCCGACGAGATCTGCGTGCTCAACATCTGCGCGTTCAAAGGGGAGGCCGCGGGCGACCTGCCGCTGCTCGGCGTGCTGCGGGCGGCGTCCGAGCGCTGCTTCGTGCCCCTGACCATCGGCGGCGGCGTCCGCGACTACACGGCGCGGGACGGGAGCGCCGTGTCGGCGCTGGACGTCGCGTCGGCCTACTTCCGCGCGGGCGCGGACAAGGTCGGCGTCGGCAGCGACGCCGTCGCCGCGGCGCTGGCCTACTACGCCGGCGGCGACGGGTCGAAGACGTCGCTCAGGCGCATCGCCACCCAGTACGGCCGCCAGGCCGTCGTCGTGTCCATCGACCCGAAACGCGTCTGGCTCGCGGCCGGCGAGGCGCCGCCGGCGTTCCCGGGCCTCCCGGCGGCCGCCGTCGCGGACCACGCCAAGTTCCGGGGCCCCAACGGCGAGACGCGCTGCTGGTACCGCGCGACGACGGGCGGCGGGCGCAGGGACGCCGACCTCGACGTCGCCGCGCTCGCGGCCGCGGCGGAGGCGCTGGGCGCGGGCGAGTTCATGGTCAACTGCATCGACTGCGACGGCAAGGGCGACGGCTACGACCTCGAGCTCCTCAAGATCGTCAAGCGCTCCGTCGCCGTGCCCGTGATCGCGTCGAGCGGCGCCGGCGAGCCCGCGCACTTCGCGGAGGCGTTCGAACTCGCGCGCGCGGACGCCGCGCTCGCCGCGGGCATCTTCCACCGCCGGGAGGTCGCCATCGCCGCAGTCAAGGCCCACCTCAAGGGGCGCGGCATCCTCGTGCGCGACTAAGCAATTAGGGCGGGTTCGCGTCGGTGTAGAAGGGCTTCTCGCGCTGCCGCGTCGCCCACTTGGGGTCGACGTGGCCGCGCGGGTGGTCCATGGCGTGGGCCACGGGCGGCGGCGGCGCGTTGCCGAGGATGGCGTCGCTGAGCTTCTCGGCGACCATGATCGTCGGCGCGTTGAGGTTGCCGTTCGTGATGGACGGGAACAGCGACGCGTCGACGACCCGAAGCCCTTCCGCCCCGACCACGCGCCCCTCGGCGTCGCAGACGGCGCCGGCGTCGTCGCCCATGCGGCAGGTGCCGCAGGGGTGGTAGGCCGACTCGAGGTGCTCGCGGAGGTACGCGTCGATTTGCTCGTCCGTCGCGCACGACGCGCCCGGCGTCACCTCCTCGACGCCCTCGAGGTCCATGTGGCCGACGAGCTCGCGCGCGAGGCGCAGCGCCGCGCGGTAGTCCGTCCAGTCGTCGTCGTGGCTCATGTAGGCGAAGTCGACGGCCGGCGCGGTTTCCACGTCCGGCGACGCGGCCGCGACGGCGCCGCGCGCCTTGGACCGGTTGCAGCCCACGTGGAGCTGGAAGGAGTGGCCCGAGGCCGTGTGGGGCACCGTGACGCCGTCGTAGGACACGGCCACGGGCAGGAAGTGGAACTGGACGTCCGGGTACTCCTTGCCCGCCGCGGATCTCACGAAACCGCCGGCCTCGAAGTGGTTCGTCGCGCCGAGGCCGTCGCGCCGCAGGAGCCAGCGCAGGCCGATGAGGAGCTTGCGCCAGGGCGCGAGGTACGGCGCCAGCGACCCGCTCGCGACGGCGAACTGGAAGTAGAACTCGAGGTGGTCCTGGAGGTTCGAACCGACGCCGTCCGCCGCGACGACCACGTCGACGCCGAGGCTTTCCAGCAGGTCCGCGGGGCCGACGCCGGAGATTTGCAGGAGCTGGGGCGTCGCGATGGCGCCCGCGCAGAGGATGACCTCCTTCTCCGCCTCGAAGCGCCGGCCGTCGGTGGTCGCGACGGCGACGGCGCGCGTCCCGTCGAACTCGACCCGGGCCGCGCGCGCGCCCGTGACGACGCTGAGCGCGTCGTGGGCGTCCATGGCCGGCTCGAGGTAGGCCGCGAAGGTCGAGCAGCGCTCGCCCCTGCGGGGGCCCTCGTGGAAGACCGTCATCGGCATTGGGGCTAAACCTTCTTGCCTCCGGCCGTTGTAATCCGCCACCCTCCCGTAGCCAGCGGCGTCGCCCGCGGCCTGGAAGGCCTCGTAGAGCGGCGTGCCCAGGGCGTTGGCGCCGTCCGTGACGTGGAGCGGGCCGCCGCGGCCCCGGAGGCCGTCCGCGTCGTCGCCGGCCCAGTGCTCCATCTTCTTAAAGTAGGGCGCGACGTCGACCCAGCGCCAGCCCCGGCAGCCGGCGTCGGCCCAGGCCTCGTAGTCTAAGGCGTGGCCCCGCACGTAGACCATGCCGTTGATGGACGACGACCCGCCGAGGCCCCGGCCGCGCGGGCAGGACACGCGTTTCCCGTCGAGCGCGGGCGACGGCGCGGTCTCGTAGGCCCAGTTCCAGCGGCCCCAGTGCATGGGCATGCTCAGCGCCGTCGGCATGCGCGTCAGGATGGACAAGGGCCCGCGCAGCGTCGACGCGTCGCCGGCCTCGAGCAGCGTCACCGACGCGCCGCCTTCCGCCAGGCGGCTCGCGACGACGCAGCCGGCGGACCCGGCGCCGACGACGACGTAGTCCGATTTCGTCGAGGAGGAGAAGGCCGCATGTTGGCGCAGCCGCAAACGGCGCGCAAGCGCGAGCGGTCTTCCCATCGCGCAGAATTTGCCGCAAGGGAATCTTCAACAACTTAGTCATTGAACACTCATTGAACCATCGGGGCAGCACGATGCGCGCAGCGCTCGCGGCCCTCGTCGCGGCGCTCTCACTCGCGCTCGCGAATGGCGACGGCGTGGCCGTGCTGCTCGTCGGCGCGGACAAGCGCCCGGGCTACGACGAGCGCATGGCGACGCTGCACTTCACGGCCATGCGCGACGACGTCGTCGTCCCGCTCGGGGCCGACGTCTTCGTCACGTCCGACGCCTGCCCCAGCGACGACGGCCTGAAGACGCTGGCGAATCTCGCCACGTCCTACTTCGGGAGCGCCCTCGCGGGCGTCGGCGCCGTCGCGGCCGCGCGGCCGTCGGGCGACTGCGCGGTCTTTCCCCCGGGCACGAACACGAAGCCGTGGATCCAGTGGTACCGCCTCGAGAAGTGCTGGGCGCTCATGGAGGCCCAGGAAGCGAAACGCGGCGCCACGTACGACGTCGTCGTGAAGCTCCGCTCGGACGCGACGCCGCGGCCGTGGCCCGCGCGCGCCGACGCGGTCGCGGACGCGGCCGCGCGGCGCGACGTCGTGCACGCGGCGACGGACCACGTCTTCTACGGGTCTCGAAAGGCCATGGCCGTCGCCTGCCACACCTTCTCCGCCATCGGAAACGTCTTCACGGGCGGCGGCGCGCACGCGCGCGACCGGTTCCTGCCGATTTCCGCGCCGGCGCTCCGGGACACGCTGCGGTCCCTCGACGCCAACGCCTTCAGCAAGCGCACGTGGCAGTCCTACAGCAAGGCCGGCGTACTGTACTTTCCCGTGGTGTTGCCGGGCGACGCGCGGGACCCGGCCGCGATGGCCGCGAATCTGGACGCGGCCGTCGCGTCGGGGATGACCTACGTCGACGCGTCGACCGCGCGCTTCGACTTCGGCGCCATGGCCGAGGGCGGCGACAAGGAGGTCGGGCGCTTCGTGACGGAGAAGGACTTTCTCGTGTGGCTCCTGCACAACAACGTGACGATCTGCGACCTCGACGGCGGCGAAACGTACCTCTACAAGGGCCGGTCCATCCGGCGGCCCACGCGGCCCTGCGGGGGGTAACGCGCTTATGAGCCCGAGCTGGGGGGTCGCGCATTCGCTTCACTTCTTGGCCGCGTCGCCGTTCTTCGGGGAGAGCGCGTCGAAGATGTTGATGCCGCTGTCCTCGTCGACGAAGAAGTCGGTGAGCTGCTGCTCGGAGAGGAGGCCGTCGCCGTCGGCGCCGAGGCCGTCGGCGGCGCCGCGCTTCGCGCGCCCGCCCTTCTCGTTGCGCTTGAACTCGACGATGGCCTTGGCGAGCGACTTGAGCCGCCCCTTGGGCTTGGGCCGCTCCTCCGCGCCGTAAACGCCGTGTTTGAGGTCGTGGGAGAGCTGGTCGAAGAGGGTCATCTTCGCCTGCTTGTCGAGGGACTGGGCGAGCTTCTCGGCGACGACGGCGCGCACCTTGGGGTGGAGCCCGCCGAGTAGGGCGACGGCGAGCTCCGCCTGGCGCTCGGGCGACGGGCTCGGGTCCGTCACGGCCGCGAGCTGCGCGAAGAGGGGCAGCGAGTGGCCGCCGTCGCCGTCGCCGCGGGACCGCTTCGCCGCCGGGTCCGACGACGCGTCGCCGTCGAGCGCGCGCTTGGACCCGTCGCCGTCCTTGTCCTCGACGCGCGGCTTCGACATGATCTCGATGGGCACGGACCGCGAGCCGCGGATGGGCGCGTCCGCCGGCCCGGCGACGAGGATGAAGCGCTGGTTCTGGTGGTGGCTGCTCAGGTCGTTGATGCGCACTTTCAGGGTGGCCGCGTCGCCGGGGTCCATCTCGAGCATCGGCTTGCTCTCCTCGGCGAGCTCGAAGAGCGGCACCTGGCGGTTCATGTTCTTGCTCTGGTTGAAGAAGCCGACCTGGATCTCGCCGGAGCTGCAGAGCGGGTCCACGAGGGGCTCCGTCGCCGCCTCGTAGAGCAGCCAGAGCGCGAGGCTCAGGTGCTCCTTCGTCGCGTTCGACACCGCGAGGTACATCCAGTTGCTGTTGCCGCCCATGTCCTTGTACCACGTGAAGGACCCCTGCTTCATGCCGCCCTCGAAGCAGTTCTTCCCGCGCTTGTTCTGGGCCGCGGAGATGGACGCGATGCGCACGGCCGTCGACCCGGGCGCGCCCTCCTCCATGCTGTTGGACGGCGACGCCGCCGCCGCCTTGCGAGTGCGCGGAGAAACGATGGTTTTGCCTTCTGCGCCTTCGAGCGCGTGCGCGGAAGCGCGGGTGCGACGGCGACGCGGCGCGGCGAGCGCGGCGCGAACGGCGTCGGTGCTCGTGGCACCGGAGCGGCGCGGCGCCCGGCTTGCCCGGGCGACTTGAATTGCGACTTGAAGTGCGACTTGGGACGTTCACCGCGGCACCAGTCCTCGGCCGCGGAGGCTCCGCGGGACGGTAAGCTAAACTAAGAACCCGCTCTACGCGTCCCGCGCGCTCCCGCGCGCGCCCTAGCGCCAGCGGCGCTTCTCGGCCTCGGCCGCGCGCTTGCCCTTGCGGTCGTCGCCGCCGCCGGCGTCGCCGGATTTCGCGAGGTCCGCGGCGTAGGGCGTCCGCATGGCGGCGAGGTACTCGGAGAGGTGGCGCATGCGCGCGACGTCCTTCTCGCGCCAGATGCACTCCATGTCCCAGGCGCGCTTGCGGCGCGGGCTCAGCGCCGCGGACTCGCGGCGCTCGCGCGCCTCGCGCTGCGACTCGGGCAGGGGCTTCGCGAGCGGGTGCTTGTGGTCCCGCAGGTGGACCTCGTCGTCGCCGGCGGCGGCGGAGTCGGGCGTCGCGGCGAAGACGCTGTGGTGCGGCGACCGCATGGGCCGCGCCTGGGCCGCGGGCTTGGCCGCGGGCGCGTCGCCGGCGTCGGAGCCCTTCTCGGAGCCCTCCTTCGCGCTCGCCGGCGGCGCGGCCGACGCCGGGAGGTTCAGCTGCTTGAGGTCCTGGGACGTGAGCGTCGCCTTGCCGTCCTTGGCCTTGACGGCCTTGCCGGCCCGCTTGGACTGCGCGGACGCGCGGCGGCCGCGGTCCGCGGGCTCGTCGTCGTCCTGGGCCTTCTTCTTCTGTCCGTGGGCGGCCGCGCG
>NW_008705611.1:48266-50024 GCF_000186865.1 Aureococcus anophagefferens
GCGCACCTGGGCAGCCCGTGGACCTGTGCGCGCGCTACTACGACGAGGGCGCCGACGAGATCTGCGTGCTCAACATCTGCGCGTTCAAAGGGGAGGCCGCGGGCGACCTGCCGCTGCTCGGCGTGCTGCGGGCGGCGTCCGAGCGCTGCTTCGTGCCCCTGACCATCGGCGGCGGCGTCCGCGACTACACGGCGCGGGACGGGAGCGCCGTGTCGGCGCTGGACGTCGCGTCGGCCTACTTCCGCGCGGGCGCGGACAAGGTCGGCGTCGGCAGCGACGCCGTCGCCGCGGCGCTGGCCTACTACGCCGGCGGCGACGGGTCGAAGACGTCGCTCAGGCGCATCGCCACCCAGTACGGCCGCCAGGCCGTCGTCGTGTCCATCGACCCGAAACGCGTCTGGCTCGCGGCCGGCGAGGCGCCGCCGGCGTTCCCGGGCCTCCCGGCGGCCGCCGTCGCGGACCACGCCAAGTTCCGGGGCCCCAACGGCGAGACGCGCTGCTGGTACCGCGCGACGACGGGCGGCGGGCGCAGGGACGCCGACCTCGACGTCGCCGCGCTCGCGGCCGCGGCGGAGGCGCTGGGCGCGGGCGAGTTCATGGTCAACTGCATCGACTGCGACGGCAAGGGCGACGGCTACGACCTCGAGCTCCTCAAGATCGTCAAGCGCTCCGTCGCCGTGCCCGTGATCGCGTCGAGCGGCGCCGGCGAGCCCGCGCACTTCGCGGAGGCGTTCGAACTCGCGCGCGCGGACGCCGCGCTCGCCGCGGGCATCTTCCACCGCCGGGAGGTCGCCATCGCCGCAGTCAAGGCCCACCTCAAGGGGCGCGGCATCCTCGTGCGCGACTAAGCAATTAGGGCGGGTTCGCGTCGGTGTAGAAGGGCTTCTCGCGCTGCCGCGTCGCCCACTTGGGGTCGACGTGGCCGCGCGGGTGGTCCATGGCGTGGGCCACGGGCGGCGGCGGCGCGTTGCCGAGGATGGCGTCGCTGAGCTTCTCGGCGACCATGATCGTCGGCGCGTTGAGGTTGCCGTTCGTGATGGACGGGAACAGCGACGCGTCGACGACCCGAAGCCCTTCCGCCCCGACCACGCGCCCCTCGGCGTCGCAGACGGCGCCGGCGTCGTCGCCCATGCGGCAGGTGCCGCAGGGGTGGTAGGCCGACTCGAGGTGCTCGCGGAGGTACGCGTCGATTTGCTCGTCCGTCGCGCACGACGCGCCCGGCGTCACCTCCTCGACGCCCTCGAGGTCCATGTGGCCGACGAGCTCGCGCGCGAGGCGCAGCGCCGCGCGGTAGTCCGTCCAGTCGTCGTCGTGGCTCATGTAGGCGAAGTCGACGGCCGGCGCGGTTTCCACGTCCGGCGACGCGGCCGCGACGGCGCCGCGCGCCTTGGACCGGTTGCAGCCCACGTGGAGCTGGAAGGAGTGGCCCGAGGCCGTGTGGGGCACCGTGACGCCGTCGTAGGACACGGCCACGGGCAGGAAGTGGAACTGGACGTCCGGGTACTCCTTGCCCGCCGCGGATCTCACGAAACCGCCGGCCTCGAAGTGGTTCGTCGCGCCGAGGCCGTCGCGCCGCAGGAGCCAGCGCAGGCCGATGAGGAGCTTGCGCCAGGGCGCGAGGTACGGCGCCAGCGACCCGCTCGCGACGGCGAACTGGAAGTAGAACTCGAGGTGGTCCTGGAGGTTCGAACCGACGCCGTCCGCCGCGACGACCACGTCGACGCCGAGGCTTTCCAGCAGGTCCGCGGGGCCGACGCC
>NW_008705611.1:50545-103587 GCF_000186865.1 Aureococcus anophagefferens
CACGTAGACCATGCCGTTGATGGACGACGACCCGCCGAGGCCCCGGCCGCGCGGGCAGGACACGCGTTTCCCGTCGAGCGCGGGCGACGGCGCGGTCTCGTAGGCCCAGTTCCAGCGGCCCCAGTGCATGGGCATGCTCAGCGCCGTCGGCATGCGCGTCAGGATGGACAAGGGCCCGCGCAGCGTCGACGCGTCGCCGGCCTCGAGCAGCGTCACCGACGCGCCGCCTTCCGCCAGGCGGCTCGCGACGACGCAGCCGGCGGACCCGGCGCCGACGACGACGTAGTCCGATTTCGTCGAGGAGGAGAAGGCCGCATGTTGGCGCAGCCGCAAACGGCGCGCAAGCGCGAGCGGTCTTCCCATCGCGCAGAATTTGCCGCAAGGGAATCTTCAACAACTTAGTCATTGAACACTCATTGAACCATCGGGGCAGCACGATGCGCGCAGCGCTCGCGGCCCTCGTCGCGGCGCTCTCACTCGCGCTCGCGAATGGCGACGGCGTGGCCGTGCTGCTCGTCGGCGCGGACAAGCGCCCGGGCTACGACGAGCGCATGGCGACGCTGCACTTCACGGCCATGCGCGACGACGTCGTCGTCCCGCTCGGGGCCGACGTCTTCGTCACGTCCGACGCCTGCCCCAGCGACGACGGCCTGAAGACGCTGGCGAATCTCGCCACGTCCTACTTCGGGAGCGCCCTCGCGGGCGTCGGCGCCGTCGCGGCCGCGCGGCCGTCGGGCGACTGCGCGGTCTTTCCCCCGGGCACGAACACGAAGCCGTGGATCCAGTGGTACCGCCTCGAGAAGTGCTGGGCGCTCATGGAGGCCCAGGAAGCGAAACGCGGCGCCACGTACGACGTCGTCGTGAAGCTCCGCTCGGACGCGACGCCGCGGCCGTGGCCCGCGCGCGCCGACGCGGTCGCGGACGCGGCCGCGCGGCGCGACGTCGTGCACGCGGCGACGGACCACGTCTTCTACGGGTCTCGAAAGGCCATGGCCGTCGCCTGCCACACCTTCTCCGCCATCGGAAACGTCTTCACGGGCGGCGGCGCGCACGCGCGCGACCGGTTCCTGCCGATTTCCGCGCCGGCGCTCCGGGACACGCTGCGGTCCCTCGACGCCAACGCCTTCAGCAAGCGCACGTGGCAGTCCTACAGCAAGGCCGGCGTACTGTACTTTCCCGTGGTGTTGCCGGGCGACGCGCGGGACCCGGCCGCGATGGCCGCGAATCTGGACGCGGCCGTCGCGTCGGGGATGACCTACGTCGACGCGTCGACCGCGCGCTTCGACTTCGGCGCCATGGCCGAGGGCGGCGACAAGGAGGTCGGGCGCTTCGTGACGGAGAAGGACTTTCTCGTGTGGCTCCTGCACAACAACGTGACGATCTGCGACCTCGACGGCGGCGAAACGTACCTCTACAAGGGCCGGTCCATCCGGCGGCCCACGCGGCCCTGCGGGGGGTAACGCGCTTATGAGCCCGAGCTGGGGGGTCGCGCATTCGCTTCACTTCTTGGCCGCGTCGCCGTTCTTCGGGGAGAGCGCGTCGAAGATGTTGATGCCGCTGTCCTCGTCGACGAAGAAGTCGGTGAGCTGCTGCTCGGAGAGGAGGCCGTCGCCGTCGGCGCCGAGGCCGTCGGCGGCGCCGCGCTTCGCGCGCCCGCCCTTCTCGTTGCGCTTGAACTCGACGATGGCCTTGGCGAGCGACTTGAGCCGCCCCTTGGGCTTGGGCCGCTCCTCCGCGCCGTAAACGCCGTGTTTGAGGTCGTGGGAGAGCTGGTCGAAGAGGGTCATCTTCGCCTGCTTGTCGAGGGACTGGGCGAGCTTCTCGGCGACGACGGCGCGCACCTTGGGGTGGAGCCCGCCGAGTAGGGCGACGGCGAGCTCCGCCTGGCGCTCGGGCGACGGGCTCGGGTCCGTCACGGCCGCGAGCTGCGCGAAGAGGGGCAGCGAGTGGCCGCCGTCGCCGTCGCCGCGGGACCGCTTCGCCGCCGGGTCCGACGACGCGTCGCCGTCGAGCGCGCGCTTGGACCCGTCGCCGTCCTTGTCCTCGACGCGCGGCTTCGACATGATCTCGATGGGCACGGACCGCGAGCCGCGGATGGGCGCGTCCGCCGGCCCGGCGACGAGGATGAAGCGCTGGTTCTGGTGGTGGCTGCTCAGGTCGTTGATGCGCACTTTCAGGGTGGCCGCGTCGCCGGGGTCCATCTCGAGCATCGGCTTGCTCTCCTCGGCGAGCTCGAAGAGCGGCACCTGGCGGTTCATGTTCTTGCTCTGGTTGAAGAAGCCGACCTGGATCTCGCCGGAGCTGCAGAGCGGGTCCACGAGGGGCTCCGTCGCCGCCTCGTAGAGCAGCCAGAGCGCGAGGCTCAGGTGCTCCTTCGTCGCGTTCGACACCGCGAGGTACATCCAGTTGCTGTTGCCGCCCATGTCCTTGTACCACGTGAAGGACCCCTGCTTCATGCCGCCCTCGAAGCAGTTCTTCCCGCGCTTGTTCTGGGCCGCGGAGATGGACGCGATGCGCACGGCCGTCGACCCGGGCGCGCCCTCCTCCATGCTGTTGGACGGCGACGCCGCCGCCGCCTTGCGAGTGCGCGGAGAAACGATGGTTTTGCCTTCTGCGCCTTCGAGCGCGTGCGCGGAAGCGCGGGTGCGACGGCAACGCGGCGCGGCGAGCGCGGCGCGAACGGCGTCGGTGCTCGTGGCACCGGAGCGGCGCGGCGCCCGGCTTGCCCGGGCGACTTGAATTGCGACTTGAAGTGCGACTTGGGACGTTCACCGCGGCACCAGTCCTCGGCCGCGGAGGCTCCGCGGGACGGTAAGCTAAACTAAGAACCCGCTCTACGCGTCCCGCGCGCTCCCGCGCGCGCCCTAGCGCCAGCGGCGCTTCTCGGCCTCGGCCGCGCGCTTGCCCTTGCGGTCGTCGCCGCCGCCGGCGTCGCCGGATTTCGCGAGGTCCGCGGCGTAGGGCGTCCGCATGGCGGCGAGGTACTCGGAGAGGTGGCGCATGCGCGCGACGTCCTTCTCGCGCCAGATGCACTCCATGTCCCAGGCGCGCTTGCGGCGCGGGCTCAGCGCCGCGGACTCGCGGCGCTCGCGCGCCTCGCGCTGCGACTCGGGCAGGGGCTTCGCGAGCGGGTGCTTGTGGTCCCGCAGGTGGACCTCGTCGTCGCCGGCGGCGGCGGAGTCGGGCGTCGCGGCGAAGACGCTGTGGTGCGGCGACCGCATGGGCCGCGCCTGGGCCGCGGGCTTGGCCGCGGGCGCGTCGCCGGCGTCGGAGCCCTTCTCGGAGCCCTCCTTCGCGCTCGCCGGCGGCGCGGCCGACGCCGGGAGGTTCAGCTGCTTGAGGTCCTGGGACGTGAGCGTCGCCTTGCCGTCCTTGGCCTTGACGGCCTTGCCGGCCCGCTTGGACTGCGCGGACGCGCGGCGGCCGCGGTCCGCGGGCTCGTCGTCGTCCTGGGCCTTCTTCTTCTTGTCCGTGGGCGGCCGCGCGCCGGGCTTCTTGGCGTCGGCGCTCTTCGCATTGGACTTTTTGGGCTTGTCGCTGGGCTTGGCCTCCTTGTCGGAGTCGTTCTTCTCCGCGGACCCGGCGCGGCTGCCCGCGTCGGCCTGGGACCCGGCCTGGACGCCGCCCTCGTCGCCGGAGGCCTGGGACTCGGCGTTGGCCTCGTCCCCCTTCGCGGCGTCCTTCTTGGAGCTCTCGTCGCCCTTCTTGCCGCCGGAGCCGTTCGACACGGCGTCGCTCGACGACGCGCACTCCGACGCGTTCTCCGCGCCCGAGTTCGCCGACGACGCCGGCTCGCCCGTCGGGCCCGGGCTCCGCAGGCCCGCGCGCTTCGCCGCGTGGGCGATGAGCTTGCCCTGGCGCTGGAGCAACCGGAGCGTCGACGGCTTCGCGGAGCCGCGCCGCGGGTCGATGCGGTGCTCGCGGCACCGGCAGCCCGCGACGTCCGCGTAGGCGGAGAAGCGCAGGCAGGGCGCGCCGCAGCAGCCGTAGGCGCCGTGCATGCGGAAGTCGTCGGCGAAGTGGGGCCGCTCCTCGTGGTAGAGGCACCGGCCCAGGTCGTCGGCGCCGAACCATTTCGCGCACGCGGAGCAGCGGAAGACGTGCGTGACGCCCCACATGAGCCAGTAGACCTCCTCCCAGGTCATGCCCAACGCGTGGAGCGCGCCGACGTGCTCCGTGAGGCTCCAGCGCTCGAGCACGGGCGCGTGGCGGCTCGCGAGCGCGCCGCGGCCGTCGACGAGGAACGGCGCGTCCGCGCAGGGGAGCCACTTCTGGGCCCAGGCCGGGTAGAGCTTGGCGCAGTGGCGGCACCGCAGGATCTCGCGGCTCACGGGCTTCTCCGACGGACCGCCCGATGCCGGCGCGCGGAGGTCGCCGTCCTTCTTCTCGTCGCCGTCCCTCTTCGCGCCCGGCTTCTTGTCCGGCTCCTTGGCGTCCCTGTCCTTGCGCGCCTCGGCGTGCCGGTGCCGGAAGTCGATCTCGAGCCGCCGCTTGTAGAGCTTGGGCAGCAGCTTGTCCTTCTTGTCGCTGAGCGACGCGAGCACCTCCGCCGTGCAGAGCTCCGCGAGGCGCAGCACGAGCTTCTCGGACACGCAGGCGAGGTCGATGGGCATGTGCCTGCGGCGCGCGGGCGTGGGACGGTTTTCCGGCAGCGACCGGAGGCGCCGGCGGCGCGCAGGATCTCGTCGATGTGCTTCGCCATGAACCGGAGGCAGTGCTCCACGAGGCGCTCCATCTCCAGGAACTCCGACGAGATGAGGATGGACACGACGCTGCTGCTGTCCAGCGGCGGCGGCCGCAGCGGCGAGTGGATCCACTGCACGAGCCTGAGGGAAACGCGCGTCGGTCCGCCGCGCGGCGAGAAACAACGGGACCCACCACTCGAAGATGTGCACGTCGCAGTGGACGCTGATGTCGATGTCGTCGAAGGACCCGCTGTCGCCGCCGAGGTAGGACTGGAAGTACTTCATCTCCTCGAGGAGCACGCTGCGGTCGCAGGCGAAGTCGCGGTTGATCTGGCGCGCCTCGTCGCAGACGTGGATGATGATGAGCTCGGACTGCGCCACGTTGACCGGCGCGGCGGCCGCCGGCGCCGTCGTGACCATGGCGCCGGAATGCGAGGCGCTATCGGTAAACCCGCGCTAGCTGCCCACCATTATGAATCGCGCGAGCGGTCGCGTCGTTTTTGGATGCTGCACGGCACGATCGGTTGGGCAGGATGATCGTGCTAGCGCTGCCCGTCTCGTAAACCCGAGCGGTCGAAAGAGGCGACGATCGACGAGCGCTTGAAAGAGACGATGATCGGCTTCGAGGCCGCCGACGAGGCCGATGGCACGGTCGTCACGGAGGCCCTGTCCCCCGAGGAGCTCGAGGCCGAGGCGGGCCGCAAGGCCTTCATCGAGCAGCTCAAGGCCCGGGACCGCGCGAACGCCGAGCGGGAGATCCAGAACAACAAGCGCCTCATGGTCGGCCTGAGCGACCGCGAGCGGCTCAAGCGGTCCATGCAGACCGAGGACGAGGCGCCGAACGTCGCCCTGGCGCCGCTCCGGTGGAACATCGACAAGGAGCGGCGCTTCCGCAAGGCGAAGCTCGACGAGGCGACGGACGCCTTCGAGGCGGGCTGCGCCTACCGCGCCTGCGCCCACTTCCACGCCTACGCGGCCCTCGAGAAGAAGATCGAGCGGCGACGACGGAAGGCGAAGCTCGCCGCGCGCGAGACGGCGCCGAAGCGGTTCAAGCTCATGCGCGAGTCCGTCGCCCACCTGCGCCAGTGCCAGCGCTTCGACGAATCCAAGGCGAAGGAGGAGGCCGTGCAGCGCGAGGAGGACGCGTACTGGCACACGGTCTCCGGCAAGGACTTCGAGGACCAGGCGGCGAAGCGGCTGGACCACTTAAAAACGGCCTTCGACAACGAGGAGCTCGCGCACGAGCGGGCGTTCTCCGTCGTGCGGAAGCAGCTCCTGTCGGAGCTGGACACGAACACGAAGGCCGTGCTCCGCGCGAACCCGAAGACGGTGGAGGACGAGCTCTGGAAGGCCGCGCACTTCGCGAAGACGGGCAACGCGGAGCGCCTCGAGGAGCTGTTAGCTCGGCGGGGCGCCAAGGTGACGATGGAGCGCGACCGCGACACGTCCTGGACGCCCCTCTTCTTCGCGAGCCGCGAGGGCAACTACGAGTGCGTGAAAGTTCTTTGCGCCTACGGCGCGGACACGAGGGCGGTGGACCCCAAGGGCCAGACGCCGTTGCATCTCGCGGCGAACTTCGCGTCGAAGGAGATCTGCGGGTGCCTGCTGGAGCACGGCGCGCCCATCGAGCACGAGGACTTTTACGGCCTCACCGCCATCGACCTCGCGACGGAGCGCGGCCGGCCGCCGGAGCTCGTGGCCTTTTTGGAGCAGTTCATGAACGAGATGGAGCGCATCGCCCACAAGAAGCGGTTCGCGGAGCGGCGCAAGGACCCGGGCATCCTCCAGGTCATCTCCGCCGCGCGCGCCGCGGCCAAGGAGGGGTCGAAGAACGTCTACAAGGAGAAGTCGCTCGCGGACATCGACCCCGAGCTCCTCGTGTCGTCGGCGGAGGGCTACGAGCGCACGGAGGATAACGACCGCGAATTGTTGGTCGCGCTGCGGAAGCTCGACTTCAAAGAAAAGGCCTTCGGCAAGGACTACGTGGGCCTCCTGCCCACTTTACAATCCGTCGCCGCGGCGTACAAGTCGCGCAAGGACTCGCTGGGCATGCGGAGCTCGCTGGAGCGCATCGCCCAGATCGCGGCGAAGAACTACGGGCTGCGCCACATGTCGACGGCGGCGGCCTACAACAACCTGGGCGAGGCCTTCCACGCGCTCGGCGAGGACGACGACGCGGCCGCGGCGTTCGCGTACGCGCTCCGCATCTCGCACGAGGCGCGGCGCGGCCGCATGTTCAAGGGGGGCGAGCCGCGCGAGGAGTACCACGCCGTCATGATCCCGCTGCGGAATCTAGCGTTGCACCTCTTCCACAAGGGCGACGTGAACGCGGCGCTGCCCATGTTCAAGCATCTGGTGGAGCTCCACGAGAAGCTGCACGACCCCGCGCTCGCGCCCGAGGACGGCCCGCCGTCGACGGCGGCGGCGGAGTTCCTCGGCATCGTGCCCAAGCCCATCGAGTCGCCGGCCCTCGTCCAGCCCCTGCTGACCTACGGCTACGCGCTCATGCTCGACACGGACTACGGTCTGTGCCGCGCGCAGTTCGACCGCGCGCTCGCCATCGTCGTCACGCACGAGGGCGACGGCGCCGAGGCGACCATCGTGCCCCGGGAGATGCTCGGGCTGCTCTCCTACTACGAGGAGAAGTTCGGCGAGGCCGAGGCCCACTTCAAGAAGGTCCACGACATCTTGTTGGCGCACGGCCGCGCGCGCGACGACCCGGACGTGCGGCGCCAGCTCGAGAACATCGCGACGGCCTGCTGCCGCCGCGGGCCCCGGACCTGGGAGTAGCGTGTGGTTTTACGTTGTGTTGTTGTGTCTTACTCCTCGTTGTCCGAGTCGAGGAGGCGGACGCCGTCCCAGTCCCGCAGGACGTAGAAGGGCACGTGGTCGACGCGCTCCGTGATAGCGCTCCCGCCGCGGCCCATCGCGCAGAGCGTCGCCGCGAGCGGGTCGCGGTAGTCGGCCGCGGGGTCGAAGCCACTGTCCCACTTCGACGGGGGAAGAGTCCGGGGTTCCGCTCGCTCGACGCGCTTGACCGAGGACGTGATCGGGACGGGGCGGCCGCCCTCGAAGGCGGGCAGGAATGCGATGGTCGAGATCGTCACGGCGTGTGTGTAGCTCTCGGGGATGCCCGTGGCCACGAGCGTCGTCGAGGTCGACGGGACGCGGTGCTCGTTACCGTGCTGGATGCGATCGAAGTAGGGCTCGATGGCGTCGACGCTCGCGCAGCCGTGCGCCGCGCGCAGGTAGGCCGCGAAGTCGAGCGTCGTCGCGTCGGGCAGCTCCGCGAGCCGCGCGGCGACGCGGCGGGGGAGGTCCGCGAGAAACTCGTTGGCCGCGTCGAAGCGCGAAATGTCGAAGTCCGGTTCGGTCCAGTCGACGCCGAGCTCGTAGCCGGCGAAGCCGGGGAAGCCGTACGCGTGATCGAGGTCGCGGAGGGAGTGCGCGAGAAACTTGTCGTCGTCCGCCGCCATCGCCGCAAAGGCCGCGATCGCCGCCTCCTCCTCGCGCCGGTGGTCGCGTTCCTCGAACGGAAGTCTGTGTGGTGCAATGTCCGATTCGCCGTAGACGTCGTCCGGAATGTCGCAGCCGGAATACTCGCCGCACTTCATCATGAAGATGACCGCCGCGATGTCGACGTGACGATCGTGCCAACCGGCGGTCGGGGGCGCGATCGGATTGCCTCCCCTATAATGCGTCGCCGACCCACGTTCGCAGTACTTGTACAAGACGAAGCGCCCGAGCGCCGGCGCGGCGACGCGCCGCACGTAGCGCTCGATCGCCGCGCGAGACGCCGCCGCGTTCGGCGAATGGTGCAGGACGTTCTCGAGCGCCGTCGCGGCGCGCAGCGCCATCGACGCTGGGATCGACGATTTGGTCTCGTCCGCGGCCTCCGCCGACGCCGACGCCGCCGCCTTCTGCTTCTTGCCGCCTTTGGCCTTGGGTGCCGCCTTCTTCTTTCTCGGCGCCATGAGTCCTTGCGACCTTGCGAGCGCGCGGCGATGAAGACGAGCGCGCGCGGATTTCGCGTGGGTTGAAACTCAGCACGCGCGGCTTTTGCGTGGGGTGTGCGAGAAAAAACTGCGACGCGGTACCGGTAGCGCCGCGGCCAAATCTTGCACGAGGCGCGGTCTATGCGCTAATGCGCGCGTCGGCTGCTCGACTGCGGTTTGAAGCTCTCAGTGAACCACACCCAGAGCGCCACGCCTGCCATCTCGACGTGTACCTGAAAGCAGCCCGTCACGGCGTCAACACACAGACCAGGCTGGGCTCCGCGACGCCCTCCCGGCCGGCAGCTCTCCGTCACGCAGGCGCTACATCCTGCGAGGCCGGCACGGCGTGTGCGCACGTGCGAGGCGCCGCCCGGGAAGAAGAAAGTTTCGATCGTTGAAGTGCGTATATCATGATCATCGCTGTGCATTCTTCTGAACGCGCTCATTGGTTGACAAACTGGCAGCTTCGCCTCTCGCGATTGGAGCATCGTTGCGCCTTCGACATGGCTGCCACTGAAGCTGGAGACTCCGCATCCGCCCACTCGCGCCCGCGCGTCATGTCCTGGACCGAAAAAGCCGACGCCGCCAGCGACCTGACGGTCTGGAGCCACAAGCGCACGGGCGAACTCCGCTTCGTGAGCCCCTACAGCGACGACGCGGCGCTCCTCGACGACGACCTCTTCCTCAACACGGACTGGCTGCTGGACGTGTCCGACGACGACGGCACCATCAGCAGCAAGGCGAGCGGCGAGGTGAGCGACCTGTCGAGCTCGAGCAAGACGGTGAGCGACCTGTCGAGCTCGAGCAAGACGGTCTCCGCGGACGACGCGCTGCCGGACGACGCCGAGCTGCCCGCGGACGTCTCCGGCGCCATCGCGGCGTTCCAGCGCTTCGAGCACGGCGAGGGCCGCTTCAGCCTCGAGGAGGCCTTCAAGATTTTGGAGCTCGTGCACCAGCGCGACCGCCGCGTGCTCGACAAGGTCGAGGTCCGGCCGACGGCGAGCCCCGTCCGCGACCTCGGCGCGCACGCGTACCTCATGGCCCGCAGCGGCAAGCGCGGGCGCACCTGCGGCGCCGAGGTGTCGGGGTTCGCCGTCACGTTCCAGTCCGTGCACAACTCGGAGCTCTGGTTCCCGACCGACGGGGGCGACGTCGGCGTCGCGTCGCGGCCGATGGCGCGGTCCGCGCGGCGCGCCAAGGGCGGCGAGCACGGCGGCGGCGTGTCCCACGGTTACCGGGGCCGCATGTACACGCTCGTCGAGCGCGTCGAGGCCGGCTCGAAGCGCGTCCGCGTCGTCGACGACAGCCTCGGCCTCATCCGCGTCTGGAAGTCCGAGTCCGAGGCGCCGCGCGCGCCCGCGGCGGGCGCGAAGCGGCGCCGCGCGGCCAAGGCCCCGGCCGCGGCGCCCGCGGCGCCGCCGCCGCCGGCGCGGCCCCCGCGGCCCATCGCGCCGCGCGGCGTGCCGACCGCGATCTTCGGCGGTGTCGTCTCCAAGGCCGCGTCGCTCACGGCCGCGCTCCGCGCGAGCGGGTCGCGCCTCTCCGTCTTCGTCGGCAAGCCCGACCACAAGGTGCCCGACGCCTACACCTGCCCCATCACGCGCGAGCTCATGCGCGAGCCCGTCGTCTGCGCCGACGGCCACACGTACGAGAAGGCGGCCATCGAGGCCTGGTTCCTCGAGGACAAGTCGACGTCGCCGAAGACGGGCCTCGCGCTCGACTCGAAGCACCTCGTGCCCAACTTCGCCATCCGCTCGGCCATCGACGAGCTCCGCGAGCCGCGGTCGCCGCCGCCGCCGCCACCCGCGGACGACCTCGTCGACGACGGCGAGCTCTGGCCCTTCGACGCCCTGCCGGACTACGCGGGCATGTGGCCCTGAGGCGGCCCGTTTCCCCGGCCCGGAAGCGCGCGGGCCGGCCGCCCCTTTATCCGCTAACGCACATATGTGAAACTCAGGTCGTGCCGACCGGTAGGCCACCGGTGCGTGAATCGCCGTGATCGCGAGGTCGAGCACAAAAACCACCACAAAATCTTGCACAAACCTCGCGCCAAGACGCCTTCAAAGCCATGGCCAAGGTATCGAAGCCGCCGGCGTGCCTGGACGCCGAACGTTGTCCAACGATCGCTGCATGCCTCGACGCAAATCCATGTTGCGTCGCTTTCGGCAGCATTGGGTCTGATAAACCTCTTGGCATCTCGCGAAATCGGCTCATGACCGGCGTGCTCTTCGCCGCTGGTCTCGCCCTTTGCCTGAACGTCTTCGCGTGCCTGGCGATGAGTACCGTCGGCGGCGTCATCCGCACGAGCGCGTGGGCCGTCGGTCGCGCGCGACGCGGGCCCGGCACGGCGTATTTCGGGCTCACGTCGGCCGTCGCGTACCACGACGACAAGATCATCTACGAGGAGTCATTGGGCGCACGTCGAATGCTCCGAGTACGCGCTTCCGCCCGACGACGACGCGCGGGAGAAGCCCCAAGACGACGTCCGGAAATGTCGCAATTGCCGCCGCCGCGTCGAGGGCATTCGGTCTACCGTCATCGTCTCCATGATCACGACGCTGGGCACTGCTCGTTTCGCGATGAAGCGCATGTCGCCCGAGAATGATCGAAGTCTCTTCAAAGCCCTCGGAATAATCCTGGGTCTCATCGCTTTCAGCACAGCTCTATCGCCGCTCATCGCATTCCGCGCCGACTGCACGACGTCGTCGACGAGCTCGCTGGACATGCGCAATGGGCCTGGATTCATCTGCATGGGAATCGCCGTCTTCCTCAAGGGCTCATCCGTCTTCGCCCACCTCGCGCTCCGCGTCTCGAACGGCGACGGCGTGGTCCGCGAGCCGTCGGTTCACCCCAAGAAAAGCGCGGCGAAGGGGATGGCGCGAAGTGCATGTCCGTTCGCCCCCGTCCACATAGACGTGGAGGGTAACTAGGTCGTAAAAACACGCGTGGAGCCAGTGCACGCCGTCTTCACCTTCGACCTTCAGGCGAACCTTCCGCCGCCCGGTCAAGCAGTTTTGGCAGAAGCGGCTCGAGAGGCGCGCGCATTGAACACTCTAAAACCTTGTAAACTCCCGCGTCCTATTCCCTCGGGCGCCATCAACCTGCTACGCCATCGTTCGCACCGATTTCGACGCTGATTCTGCGCGAGAAATCGTGTTCCCGGTCGTGAGAGTTCGTGCGTCGCGATCGGACGTGCGCCGTCGCCCCGGGGGGTAATCGACACATCTGCGCGCGCGCGTGCCGTGTACTTGGTCTGTGAATGTTCCCCGGCGATTTCGTGCGGGGAAACTTCGGATCGCGCGCGCGCTCGACGACGAACTCGCGGTCTCGTAGGCGCTCGCCGTACGTCGTGAAACATGATCGCCGTGCTCTTCGCGAAGACGCCCGACGCCGTCGGTGTCGTGCACCGGTGCGTCTCGGTCAAGGCCGCTCGCGAGAAGTGCGGCGGCCTCGCGGACGAGAAGCAGTGCGCCGTGCGCGAGGCGTCGGAGCACGACGGCATGCTCTTCCCTCCGAGTCTCGCCGGCGAATCCGACGACTTCCTGGCCAAGGCCGCGCGGTGCGGGGCCGTGACCGCGGGCAAGGACGCGCCCCCGCACGTCGTCGTCGTCGACATCGACGCGCCCGCGAAGAGCAAGTGGGCCGCGCGCGTTCTCGGCTTCGCCAGCGCCAAGTCCGCGGCGACCTACGCCCTCCACTGCTACCGCACGGCCGGCTCGCGGCTCAAGTCGATCGAGATGCACGCCTTCGAAGGCTGGGTGCAGGCCGCGCCGCGCATGCACCTCCAGGGCGGCGGCGTCTTCGACGCGAACTACGCCATCGCGGACATCGCCGCGCTCGAGGCGGCGGCGGCCTGAGCGCGCGCACAAGACCAAAGCAAGACCAAAGACCAGGTGCCCCGAGCACCGCTACACACCCAACGTCGGCGCGGTCTTCGCGCTGCGGCCACGCGGCGACGGACCCAATTCGCTCTGGGCCCAGCTCCGCGCCGACCCCGCGGCCGCCGACCTCGTCGCCGCCCTCGCGGCCCACGTCCCGGACGACCTCGGCGCGCCGCGCGACGGCCACGCGCGGCCGAAGCGCCCCGCGCCGCGGCTCGATGATAGTGGCTAAGCCGTACTAAGTAGTTGGGACTGACTGAAGCAACCCTCGGTAGCGGATAGTTAGCACTAACTACCGGCCCAACCTCAGGCTGACCCGGCCCCACCATGTACTCATCCGAGTTATCAATCTAGGCCATCTAGACGCGCGAGCGCATTCTCGGCGTCGTTGTCCCCTTGCGCAGCAGCGAGCGCATACAATCGTCGGGCCTCCTCCGGATCATTGGCCTCCTCTGCAAGTTCAGCAAGATTGTGCTGCGCCGCTGCGTTGCCGCGATCGGCAGCCATGCGATACAGCTGCTTCGCCTTGTTCGGCTTCACATTGACGCCGTCCTCTCCGGTATGATACATATACCCGAGATTCACGGCTGCTTTCGCGTCTCCGAGCTCCACACCACGCTTTAAGATTTTCATCGCCTTCTTCACGTTTTTCGCTATTCCAAGTTGAACGTCACCGTCCAGGTAAAGCATCCCCTAATAAGCGACCGCCTCTGGCACGTCGTTCTCCACGTGGCGACGGATCCGAGCCAGTATCTCCGGGACACTTTGAGCCGCCGGTGTGTGGCAAAGAGCACAAAACTTCGAATCTGTCTTAAACCAGCACGACGCGCAAATCTTCCGGAAGCAGCAATGATAATGGTAAATTTTTGTATGGACTGTCCAGACTTCCAAGCAGATCGGGCACCGCGAGCCGTACCGCTCAGACTGCGGCGCCGGCTCCGGATTCGCCTCGCGCCGCGCGCGAGCCGCCTCGTGTTCCGCGGCGATGCGCGCGCGGATCTCGTCGGCCTGCGACCGCGGCGCGGGGCCGTAGAACACCTCGCGCGGCGGCGACGGCGGGGGCGTCGGGGCCTCGGTCCGCGCCGCCTCCGCGGCCTGGATCTTCTTGCAGACCTTCCGGTGGCCCCGGTCGCGCCAGTCGATGCGTTGGCAGGCCGTCGAACAGTAGGCCGTCGTGCCGCACCCTTGGCACGCCTTGGCCTTGTCTGCGCCGCATATCGTGCAGGTCTTGAGGGTTTCGAGTTTTTTGCCCTTCGCTCGGGCCATGCGATTCTCATACTCCAACTTCTTCTCCCGCCAATCTTTCGAAGACATGGCGGTGAGAGTCGCCGCCGGCGTCGCGGCCGGGCCTCTCGACGCCCCCTCGAGAGCGAGAGCGAGCTCGAGGACGGTGTGACGAGGGAGAGGTTCGTCGACGCGGGACGACGGGCGGCGCGCGGAAGCTCGTCGATGCCACCAAGCCGACGCCGGTCGCGCTGCTCGAGCTGTTTGTCAACTCGCGTCCGATCGGCGAGTCCCATGGACGCCTCCATGCGCTCTCCATGGCCAGGCACGCTCTGGAGAGCTGTCGGCCTGGCCCCGGGACTCGGCCCCGACTACGAAGTCCGACGATTAATGGAGCCCTCAAACGGCACCCCCGCGCCCGGCCTAGCCGTCGGGCCGGTCGAGCCACGGCGCTTGGCGGTAGCCGGAGACGCGGCCCTCGACCTGGGGCGGGTAGTACTGCCGCTCCTTGAGCTTGAGGTCCGCGTTGTGCTTCTGCTGCGTGAGGCAGCCCTCGAAGTCGTTGAAGCCCGGCGTGGGCATGCGGCGCCCCATGGACACGGGCGCCGTCGCCGGCTTGTGCGCCGTCGGGAGCCGCCGCTCGGCCGGCGCGGCCGTCGCGGGCGGGACCATGTAGCCGCGGCGGTGCGCGTCCGGCGTGTCCGGCGTCGGGTCCACGGCGTTCATCTGGAACCAGGACCGGAGCTCCGGCAATTTCCAAACGTCGTTGTCCATCTTCGAGTAGAGGCGCACGGGGAACGACCGGTCGGGGCACCTCAACAGTCGCTCGGGGTCCTTCTGGATCGCGTACTGCTCGCGCCAGCCCCGGAGCTTTCCCGTCGTCTTTCTCGCGTTGCGCTTCTTCTCCTGGAGCTTCCGCGCGTCGTCGACGGCGCGCCGCTTGTCCAGCACCTCGAGGGCCTGGTGCCGGATCTGCTTCTCGCGCTTCTCCATCTTCGCCAGGAACTCGGCGCTATAGTGGACCGGCATGGCCGCGGCGGTCCGGGCGGCGTCTGCGCCTCGCGATGCGGCCGCGGCGCCGACGGGGCTGCCACCGAGCGTCGACGGGCCACCCAGAGATGATCGCGTTACAAGGAAGAGATTTGTAATCGAAGTAGGTCGGTGGTGAATTTTGGCGCAGAGCTGTTGATGGTCGCAGCTATGCGTGCCGCAGCTATAGCGCTCCTCGTCGCGTCGTGCCGGGCGCTCGTGGCGCCGCGCGCGCGGCTCCACAACCCGCCGTCGCGCCGCGGCGCGCCGCTCCGTTGCCCGCCGTCGCGCCGCGGCGCGCCGCCGCCGGCCATGGCCGTCATCGACCCGTCGTTTAACCTCGCCCTCGGCAGCGTCGCCCTCGCTAGCGTCTTCGGCGCCAAGGGCTCGCCGGTGAAGTTCGCGCCCCTCGCCGTGCTGCTCGCGGCGTTCGGCGCGTTCGTCGCGTTTCAGACGTCGACGCTTCGCTTCGAGTTCACGGACTCGGCCTTCGAGCTCGCGCGGATTGGGCGCGCGCCGGACGAGAACGTCGTCACCGGCGGCAGCAACAGCTGGAAGCTCGCGACGGTGACGAACTACGCGTTCCTCCCCTCGGAGGGCTTCCCCGTCCTCGTCTACTTCCGCGAGACGCAGACGCCGCCGGCGGACCGCGTGGACGCGCCGATAGTCGTGGACGACCTCGACGGCCAGGCCCACTTCTTCCCCGCGATCGCGCGGGCGGACCAGATCGCCGCGGGCTTCGCCCGGGCCGGCTGCCCCCGGAAGTAAAAGGGGGCGACCCTTACGGGGACGCGGAGTTCCTCGCCTCGCTGCGCGCGAGCGGCTGCGCGCCCTCGCTGAGCGCCTTGCGGAGGCGGGGCTGGCCCGCGGCGGCCGGGGGCGCGGCGGAGAAGACCGAGCGGAGGTCCCCGGCGCGGCATTCCCCTGCCGCCGCCGGCGCGCTTCCGGGGGTCGCCAGCGGGAGCTCCTCGGGGACGTCGGCGAGGACCGCGTCGAGGCTCGCCCGGACGGCCTCGCCCTGGAGGCGCGCGTGGAGGCCGACGAGCTCGGCGCGGAGGTCGTCGACGGTCTCGTGGGCCGCGCAGAGGTGCTCGAGCTGCGCGGGCGAGAAGCGCTTGCCCGCGTCGGCGAGCGCCTCGACGGCGGCGGCGACGGCGGCGACGTCGCCCCCGGCGCCGAAGTAGTGGCGGCACATGGCCTCGGCGGAGGCGCCGTCGACGAAGCCGAGGTAGAGCTTCATCGTCACGCGGCCCGGCCGCACGAGCGCCGGGTCGAGCTTCTCCGGGTGGTTGCTCGTGAGCACGACGATGCGGCCGGGCGCCTCGACGATGCCGTCGAGGGCGTTCAGGAGGCCCGCGAGGCTGAGCTCGTCGCCGCGCGGCGCCTTGCCGTCCTTGCGGTCGCCGCCGCGGTCGAGGACGACGTCCGAGCAGGCGTCGACGTCCTCCATGACGAAGACGCACTTGTCGGGCGGGACTTCGAACGTCTCCGAGGCCGTCTCGAAGCGCCCGTCGAACAGCATGTCGTAGAGGCGCTGGTTCGTCCGGACGCGGCTCAGGGGCACGTTGACGACGTGGCGCCGCGTCGCGTGCGCGATGGCCTTGATCAGCGACGTCTTGCCCGTCCCCGGGGGCCCGTGGAGGAGGAGGCCGAGCTTGTGCTGCACGCCCGCGATGGCGAATTTCCCCCGCTTCGCCTCGAAGTCCTCGAGGAGGCGGAGGACTCGCGGCTTCTCCGAAAAGAACAGCGCGTCGAAGGTCTTCTCGTCCGCGAGCGCGTAGCGCTTCCAGCTGTTCTCGGACTTGGCGATGGGCGAGAACATGAAGCGGCCCTCCCGGGCCTCCTTGAGCGCGAGGCCGCGCCGCCGGAAGGCGAACGCGGCCTCTCGGTGAAGTCGCGGATCGCGGCCTCGGCGGCTCCCGCGCCCCGCGGCGACCGCGCCGTGAGCGTCACCGTCGTCGTCACCGTCTTCCGCCCAAAGGTCGCGGAGGACTTGTCCTGGCCGCCGCTCTTTGACGACCGGTCGAGGCGCATGGAGACCGGGCCGTCGCGGCTCACGACCGTCGTCGTCCCGCTCGTCGGGGTCTTGCGGATCTCGAGGCGCCGCAGCGCCCGGGCCGCGGAGAAGCCCGCGTCGTCCTCCTCGGCGTCGTCCTCGCCCGCGAGCCGCGGCAGGAGCGTCAGGCACCCGTCGAAGGACGGCACGGGCCGCGCCGAGACGTAGTCGAGGATCGCCTTGATGAGGATCTCGTTCCGATCCTCGGCGTCGGAGGACCCGCGCATGGCGTAGCCGTACTTGTCAAACGTCTCGACCCACTCGAGCGTCCGCGCGCAACCGACACCGTCGAATTGCTTAAGCGCCGAGCTGTACCAGTCGTTCAACCGTTCGATCATCCGGTCCTGGGTCTCCTTGAGCACCGAGTTGAGGAGCAGCGGGAGGAGCAGCGCGACGAGGATCGACACGATGGACGGCGACCCAGCTCCATCGTCGCCGCCAGTGGTATTGGCCCCAACGCCCGTGGCGTTGACCAGGGCACCCACCATGGGCGCGCGTGCTTCGAATGATGGACTGTGGTTTGTGAAGATTTGCCCATTGTCCACAGAGGCTGCCCCGAACCAGAGGAGAACGATCCGCAGCTGGGTAAGCTACAAAGGAAAGGAGCCGTCAATATGCTGCCTTGGTAGTTCTGCTCGGCAGCCTCTCCGAAGCTTCCGCCTGGCTGCGATGGCGCTGCCTAAAAGCAAACGCACAACCGCGAGGCAGCGGGCCATCTCAAGCTTTCGGCCCCCGCGTCCTTCGGCGGCCTCGCGGCGCAGCCCGGTGCCATGGCCGGCGACGGCGGCGGCGGCTTCGACACCCTGTCCTTCGGGCTGCTCAACGCGCTCAAGACGAACAATCGCCACATCGACCTCTTCATCGTGGCCTTCTTGCCGACCTTCATCACCCTGGTGACCGCGAGCAACGAGAAGCTGCGCCTGCTCGTGCTCCGGGCCCTCGCGGGCGTCCGGCGGTCCCAGCCCGCCTACGAGCGGACGGTGCGGATCGAGACGCGCGCGCGGGCATGGGGCAACGCGCGCGTCGACGAGGACTCGCGGAACCTCGTCCTCCACAAAGCCATCGCTTTGCATCTGAGCCGCCTGGGCGTCCTCGACGGCGAGGCCGACGCGAAGCTCAAACTTGTCGCGAAGGCGGAAGAAGAATCTGACGGGCCGTCGTACTGCGAGACCTTCGGGACCACCGCGGCGCTCCTCGACCAGTACGAGATCGTGTCCGCCGTGCCCGACGACGTCTGGATCGACATCGACGAGTCCACCGGACTGTGCGTGCGCCGCGTCGTCGGCGACGGCGGCGACGGCGACGAGTCCAAGAAGGGCGACGACGGCGGCGGCGACAAGCGCGGGGACTCGACGGTCACGACGCTCGACTTCGTGTTCAGCTGCGACACGGGCAGCGAGCCCATCGACGCCTTCCTCCAGCGGGCCCTCGACGACTACATCGACTCCGTCGAGGCGAGCAGCAAGGATCGCGGGCGCTACCTCTACGTCCGTTCCGCGCCGCCGAGCGAGGCCGGCGCCAAGGCCGGCGACGGCGACGGCGACGGCGACGACGACGGCGGGGACGGCGCGTCCTACAAGCGGTACCCGCTCGGCGACACGAAGACCTTCGAGTCCCTCTTCTTCAAGGACAAAAGCAAGCTCCTGTCTTTGCTCGACGCCTTCCACGCGAAGCGGGGGAAGTACGCCGTCGCTGGATTTCCGCACAAGCTCGGTGTTCTATTACACGGTCCCCCGGGGACGGGCAAGACGTCGCTCATCAAGGCCATCGCGCACCGCACGGGTCGGAACGTCGTCTCGATCAGCGTCGAGCGACAGGAGTGTTTTTTCGCGTGAATTTCGCCTGAAGATGTGAAGAAATCCGACCCCGTCGCACTCGGTAGGTCTCGATCCCGCTGACCAAGGTCCAAACGAACCAGGAGCTCATGGACGCCGTCTTCGACCTCAAGTTCAACGTCGCGCACGTCGACTGCGCCGTGTCGCTGACCTTCCGGCAGACGATCTTCGTCCTCGAGGACGTCGACGCCGCGTCCTCCGTCGTCCTCAAGCGCGGCGAGGCGGCCGAGGAGGAGGCGGCGAAGCCGCCGCCCCCGGCGATCGCGGCCGACGCGGACCCCGTCTCCAAGCTCCTCGCGCTCATCGCCGCCGACGACGCGGCGACGGGGGCGACGTCGACGCTCTTCGCGCCCAAGCTGGACGCGGACCGCCTGGACCTGTCGGGCGTCCTGAACGTGTTGGACGGCGTCGTCGACTCGCCGGGCCGCCTCATGATCATGACGACGAACCATCCGGAGAAGTTGGACCCGGCGCTGATCCGCCCGGGCCGCTGCGACCTCCACATCCACCTCGGCCACATCCACCTCGAAGAAGCCGCGGAGATGGTCCGGCACTACGTGCTCTTCGGCCGCGAGATGACGCCCGGCGAGTCCGAGGCCTTCGCGACGGCCTGGGACGCGCGCGCGACGCGCGACGTGACGCCCGCGACCCTCGAGCAGATCTGCGCGGGCGCCGACGACCTCGCCGGCGTCCTCGCGGCCCTCGCGCGACTCCGCCCGTGAAATGTACATCGAATTATGATACTATCCACACTATTCATCATCCGCGGCGAGCTCGAAGGCGCAGCAGCAGCAGGTCTTGACGCAGGCCGGCGGGCCCGTGTCGACGAGGAGCTGGGCCACGAGTATCCCCGCCTCGAACTCGCCGTCGAGCTGGAGCGACGCGACGCCGTCGACGGCGAGGGCGTCGGGCCAGCAGGAGAGTTTCCGCAGCCGCCGCGCGGACGCGCCGAAGGGCGTCGCCGGCGACTCGGCCCACGCGACGTCCGCGGCGGCCGCCGCCGCGTTCGGGCGGTCGTCGCGCACGGGCCCGCGGAGCGACAGGCGCCAGGCGCCGCCGCGGTCGTGCCACGTGCCCGCCAGCGTCGCCGTCGACCACTCGAGGCGCCCGTCGCCGCGCGCGGACGCGACGGCGAGCGTCGCCGTCGCCGCGGATTTTTCCACCGCCAGCGAGAGCGTCGCCGCGGCGACGTAGCCGAGCTCCTTCGGGAGCGCCGTCGCCTCGATGTCCCGGAGGGACACCTTGGCGCCGAAGACGCTCGTCTCCGACGCCTTGCCCCAGGACGTGCCCCGGAGCTCGGAGACCGCGTCGGCGGCGGCCGCGAGCGCGACGCCCTCGAATTGGAGCGCGTTCGCGTAGGACACGTCGTCGTCGCCAAAGTAGGGCGCGCCGGGGAGGCGCGCGGACCAGACGCCCATGGCCCGGCACTGGCAGACCGCGTGGGGCGTGAAGCCGAAGGACCCGAGGAGCACGGGCCCGAGCCGGAGGCCCCGGTACTCGCAGGGCGTGACGCAGTGGACGCCGACCATGGACGGGTTGTTGCCGAGCATGCCCTCGCCGTTGAGCCCCTCCTCGTGGAGCGCGAGGAGCACGACGGCCGACGGCAGGTCGCCGTACTCCTTCTCCGCGAGGCCGCTCATCGCGACGCGGCAGCCGCCGCGGTCCATGCGCATGCGGCCGCGGAACCGCGTCCACCGCGCGCGGCCGCCGCGGCGCACGCGCCGCCGCACGATGCGCGCGTCGCCCGCCTCGTCGACGCCGAGGGCCGCGCCGAGGGGGCCGTCGCCGTCGACCTCGAGCTCGAAGGACCCGACCTGCGAGCCGATGCCCGCGCTCGACGCGGTCCGCGACGCGCCCAATGCGATCTGCGTGCGGAACGTCGCCGACGCCAAACAGACCTCGCGCGGGCCGCAGCCCCGCGCCGCGTAGCCCAGCGGCGCGAAGGCCGCCGCCCAGACGCGCTCGACGCGCGACGCCTCGTGGAACGCCTTGCAGACGCGCGCGGCGGACGTCAGCGACGGGATGTCGCCGAGGTAGGCCAGGATGTGGGCGCTGTGGTACATGTTCATGCGCCGCAGGGACGCCATCGTCGGCGACCCGAGCCCCCGCGGGGCCGCCGGCGGCGGCGGGAGCGCGGGGCGGGGGTGCGGGCGCGGGGCCGCCACGGCGGCCATGGGATTCGGGGCTGCCACGGCGGCCATGGAGTTTGGGGCTGCCCCTGCACCCGCCGGCGACGCCTCGGCGAGCCCGCAAAGCCGCGGAGCACGCGGCGCACCGACGCGTCCGGGGGCTGCCCCAGCGCCTGCTGGTGAGGTGGCCCTTTGTTCGAGGATGGAATTCGAAGATGCGCCCGCCAAAACCAGGGATGTTTCCCTGCACCTTAAGGCCTTTCACATTCAAGCAGCCCGGTCGAGCGCTGGGCAGCTCAAACGCGGCGCGGCCGCCGCTGCGCGCCGAGCCATGGGCGTGGGCTCGAGCACGCTCATCCTGCGGAACGTCGAGGAGGGGACGAGCGAGCAGCGCCTCGAGGAGATCATCGAGAAGTTCGCCTTCTTCAAGCGCTGGAGTCTAAAGGACGTGCGCTTCAGCCTCGACGCCTACGGCGGCCTGCCGCACGCCTTCGACCGCCAGCCCGGCGAGGAGGTCGTCGCGCTGCCGCGGAGCCTCGCCGGCGACCTCCTCGGGCGCCAGACGTCCTGGGCCGACTACTACAAGATCACCTACGAGACGGAGACGCTCCGGCGGTCCGCGGACAGCGAGCGCGAGCGGCGCAAGTGGCACTGCGCGTCCTTCGGGTTCTCCATGAAGGTCGACGCGACCGCCAAGGGCGAGCTCGAGAGCTACCGCATGTTCCTCGACGACGTGCCGTCGCCGCCGCCGGAGAACTTTGAGAATCCCGCGCACACGGACGACGAGGACGACGGCGAGGACGGGCCCGAGGATTTGGGCCCGGCGGCGCGCGCCCTCGAGGCCGGCGCGCCGGCGCCGGCGCCCGGCGACGACGGCGGCGAGCACGGCCTGCTGGCCCTCGTCGCGGCCGCGGCCGGCGCGCCGGGCCCCGCGCCGAGCCCCGAGGACACGCCCGAGGCCGCCGTCGCGCCCGAGGCCGTGCCGCCGGCCGAGGCGCCGCGGAGCCTGCCGAAGAAGTGGGACCCGACGCTGCGGTCGCCCGTGTTCTTCGGCTACGAGGACGTGACCGTCGGCCAGGAGGCCGCCGCGGAGAAGAAGGCGCTGGAAGCGCAGAACTCCAAGGAGGACGCCGTCGCGACGGCCCAGCGGCTCAAGCGCACGGAGGCCATCGAGAAGTACCGCGGCGACTGCCTGGCGCGCAAGCAGGCGCGCGACCGCAAGCTCAAGACTTTGGAGGAGGCGCACCACAAGGCCGCGCGCGTGCGCAAGGCCAACTACACGGGCCGGCGCCAGGTCTGCGCGTCCATCCTGGAGAAGATGGAGCTCGACAAGCGCTTCGACGCCGACGAGCGCGCGGCGACGGCGGCGACGGACGCCGAGGCGAACCGGCTCCACGTGCACAACCTCGAGCGCGAGTCGCACGAGGCCCGGGACTGTGTCGAATTCAACCGCTGGTTTGGGTGGTCCTGACCAAACTTGAGAATTCTCTAGCTCGGTCACATCGAAGTCGATTCGGCCGATTTTTGGACGAATCGATCGCTCTCGTCGAGTTCTCGAAGCCGAGTTGAAAAGCTTGTGTCGAACCGTTCGAATACGCGCACATTGAAGTCGGGTTGAAGATTTGAATTCGGCACAGGCCCAGGAGCTCGAGAAGATGGTGCTCGAGTCGCTCCAGATCGACGGCGCGGAGTCGTGCACCGCGCCCGGCGGGCGGCGGCTCGAGCTCCAGGCGCGCGACGGCCTGCGCGCGGGCCAGCGGGCCCTCGACCAGGCCTGCAAGGACCTCGAGGAGGCCCAGGAGGCGCTGGAGCTCCAGCGGACGGACATCCCGCTGCCCGGCGACGACCTCGACGGCGACGACAAGGACAAGGGCATCGGCTTCGTCGCGGCGATGAAGAGCCGCGTCCACGAGCGGGAGGGCGCCCTGCGCCTGGCCCTCAAGAACCTCGACGACGCCGAGGCCATGCTCGAGCGCGCGGTGCTGCGGCGCCGCAAGGAGGACCACATCCTCGCGCTCTTCGCGGCGCTGGGCGCCGCGGAGGCGACGGGCACGTCCTGGGACCACCGCGCGACGGAGGACCCGCCCTACACGACGGCGAACACCGTGGACCTGGCCGTGGGCCTGACGATCCTGTGCAGCGACGTCCTCGCGGACCGGGTCCGCGTGCTGCTGCGCATCTTCGACTACGACGGCGACGGCTTCCTGGAACAGGCGGAGATCGTCGCGGCGCTCAAGTGCGCGTCGCGGCTGCTGGGCGGTTTGGGCTTTTTGAAGCGGCCGGCGGCGGACCTCGAGCTCGACTCCGTGGCGCTGCGGGCCATCGCGGAGCAGCGCGTCGCGACGGACGGCCTGGGCATGACGCTCTACGAGGCCCAGGACTGGCTCGTGCACCTCGTGGCCAACTCGACGTTCCTCAGCGGCCTCTTCAACGTCAAGTTCGCCTTCGGCGAGCTCAGCGCCTACCAGCGGCAGAAGATCCCCGTCGTGCGCCTCTTCGAGCTCGGGCTCCTACGACCCGCGGACGTCAAGTACCACATCGCGCAGGACGCGGCGCGGTACCGGCCCCAGCTCTTCACGGAGAACAAGCTGACGCTCCACGAGCGCGCCTTCGCCCGGGGCTCCGACGACCCGCTCAAGTCGGACTACTCGCGGTTCCTGCCCAAGTCGTCGAGCCGGTCGCTGTCGAAGATCGTGCCCCTGAAGCATGGCCACCTCGCGAATTTGACGGTCTACGAGCACAACATCGCCTTCCGCTGCGCCTGCCTCCTGCAGAACGCCTACCGCGGCGCCAAGTCGCGGGGCAAGGCCGAGCACCTCGCCAAGGTCCAGGCCTTCCAGCAGGCGCAGATCGTCGCGACGAACGACGCGCGCGCCAAGGTCGTCGCGGACTTCCAGGCCAAGGAGGCCCAGACGGGCCTGAGCCGCCACACCTGGGACGCCAAGGTGCGCATCTTCCAGGCGCGGAAGCGCGCCGAGGGCCACCCGCTCGACCGCGACGCGGCCGTGCGCATGATGCAGGAGGAGGCGTGCGAGGCGGTGGCGAAGCAGGTCGGCAAGCGCTTCGCGGAGATGCAGAAGGAGCGGGGGCTCACGGCCGACGGCAAGCACGCGCCCAAGCCGGGAGCCGCCCTCGCGCCGCCGCCCAAGGACGTGCGGTCGCTCCACAACACCATGTCCGTCTTCGCGTCGGGCCTCGCGAAGATCGGCCACCGCGGCGAACCCTTGCCCGACGAGAAGATCGCGACGCCCCGGCGCGACGACGCGCCGTCGACAGACGTCGCGCCCGCCGGCGGGGCGGCGGCGGCGGCGCCCGAGGACCCGGGCTACGGCGACGCGGCCGCGTACAAGGTCGCGTACGAATCGCAGTCGACGAAGCGCGTCGAGTCCATGGTCCTCGGCTCCTTTCCCCAGGGTCTGCACGCCACGGGCGAGAACGACTACGAGCGGAGCGTGCGGCGCGCCTACGGCGACCCGGACCCGCCGGAGCAGGAATTGCAAATTCGCCTGCGGTCCATCAACCAGGTGCTGACGAGCCTGAAGACGGACGAGCTGCTCCTGGAGCTGCCGTCGAAGCGCCTGCTCATGAAATACGTGGAGCGCGCGCTGGGCCTGGACCACGCCTGCCTCGGGTCCGATAGCATCGAGAACCACCTCTTCGGCGGCGCGTTCGGCGCCCCGGAGCTCGACGTGTCGCGCGCGACGCTCGTCGCGTACCGGCCCACGTTCTCCCCGGCCTTCCCCGGCCTGGGCCTGCCGGACGTCGAGGAAGTCGTTCGCGGGCGGAAGATCGAGTTCTTCCCCAAGGACCTCGACGACCACTTCCGCATCGTCCACACGCAGGACGTCGTCGCGGAGGCGCTGCGCAAGTTCCTCTGCTCCGACTTCGAGAGCGGGCTCCTGAGCTCCTACGTGGTAGAGAAGCACGCGACGCACGACTCCTGGCTCCAGCGGCGCGCCGTCGAGGTCGCCGAGGCCGGCGCGGCGTCCGCGCGCGACCTCCTGGACCGCAAGGTCCGCGCCGCGCTCAGTGCCGCGCGACCGGGCACGACGCCCGCGATGCTCATCAACCCCACGGTCGACGAGCTCATGGAGGGCTACGACGGCGCGCTGGCGAAGCTCGACGCGGCAGCCAAGGAGGCGCGGTCGTCCATCGCCAAGCTCCAGAACAAGCTGCGGATCATGGACGTCACGCGGCGCGAGCTCGGGCGGCGCCGCGGCGACATGGCGCGGTGCCGGAGCCAGATCCTCGGCAACCCGCCGGGCGTCGTCGTCGCGCCCCGGGACCGCGAGGACTGGACGGAGCGCTACTTCGCGGCGCTCGCGGAGGCCGCCGGCGACTCGGCGCCGACGCGGCTCAGCGCGAACGTCGGCGGGCGACTGAAGCACGCGGACGCGCTCCGGCTCGAGGAGCTCGTCGCCGTCTGCGAGGGCTTCTTGGACGTGGCCCTGCGCGGGGCCACGACGATCCTCCATGAGATGCACCTGCCCCCGGCGGAGAAGACGATCAAGCCCTGCCACACCAAGGACGCGGACGGCCGCGCCGTCGAGGCGGGCCGCGGCGTCGACGGCGGTTTGGTGTACAAGTACGAGGCCTGGAACGTGCGCTTCGAGATCTGCGTCGACGACCACGGCATCTTCAACGGATCCGACGAGTACGCGGCCAAGGCCGGGGGCCACCACCGCAACGGCGCGCGCGAGTACCTGCGCCAGGCGCTCGAGTGCGAGAACGTCCGCGCGCCGCTGTCGTGCACCGTCGACTACCACGGCTTCCGCGTGCTCGCCGTCGCCAAGCTCGACCTCGTGCAGGTGACCTTTGGGGAGGGCGGCGAGGTGCGGCGCGAGCGCGAGGAGCTCGTCCACGGCACGGACGACCGCGGGTCGTCGCTGCACAACTCGAACCGGGCCATGGACCACATTTTGGCGGCCATGGCCGCGAAGCTCAACCTGGCCAAGCACGCGGTCAAGGGCTCCAAGGACCTCAACGCCAAGGAGATGTGGGCCTCGGTGGACCTGCGCGGCTTCCGCATGGCGGACCAGAAGACCTTCGGGCTGCTGAATTTGTGGCGCGCGTTCCCCTCGGAGTCGCCCGAGGAGACGAAGCACCTCGCCGCGGCGCCGCGGGGCCACTCCATCTTCTGGCGCATGCTCCGGCCCGAGTACGTCCGGTCGCTCCCGCTGCCCCTGTCGCCGGACGCGAACTGCGCCGTCACGTCGTCGACGGCCGACGGCGACGAGCACACGCGGCGCGCGCGCGAGGCCACGCGGACCCTGGTGACGGAGCGGCTCGCGGCGCTCGCGGAGCACCTCGCCGCGCGGGGGCCCCTGGGCCCCCAGCCCGCGGGGCCGCCCGTGAACGTCTTCGGGGACGTGGCCCAGGGCGACGACGCGCCGCTCATGGACGTGGGCTTCGGCGACGGCGACCAGAAACTCGGCGCCGCGCGGAACTGGGGCCTCGACGTCACGGCGGAGCTCCACCAGCGGGGCGTGAACCTGCGGCATTTAGGATTACTCCGCCAGCGCTTCTGGCGGCGGCTCACGGGCGGCGCGCGCTGCGACTTCGGGAGCAACGTGCTCCGCACGTCCGTGGACTTCCGGCTCGAGGTGGGCCGCGGCGCGCGGCTGCTCGTCGCGGGCCACGTCTTCCACGTCAGCAAGGAGGAGACGCGGCCCTTCACGCAGTACGAGTGCCCCGTCGACGAGACCTTCGAGGGCCTGAGCACGAACGACGTGCCCGTCTTCACCGGGGAAGTGCGCGACGCGCGGAACTCGTCCGCGGTGCGCGTCGCGATCCTCGTCGAGATGGTCGCGCGGTCCGCGAAGAACCTGCTGCGCTTCGCGCTGCGGCGGTCGGCGCAGCTCCACGGTAACTGCGTCGTCGCGTCCGTCGCGACGCCCTTCGCCGTGGACCTGCTGAACGCGATCACGGGCGCGCACGCGCGCGCGGACGCGACGTGGCGCGAGGAGTTGGTGCCCGGCGTGCTCCAGCGCTTCGGGGACGTGGCCGTCAACCCCGTCGAGTCCGTGACCGTGCGGTCGACGCTGCTCCCGACGCTGCCCTACCTCGTGCGTAGGGTGTGCGCGCTGGCGGGCGTCGAGGTGAGCCACCGGTCGCTCGCGGCGCTCGACGCGGCGCCCGAGGGCTTCGAGTTCACGCCGCAGGATCTGAGCGCGGGCGCGACGGACAACGCGGCGACGTCCCTCGGCGCGAACTCGGGCGCGTCCCCGGCCGTGCGGCCCATCGTCAAGCACGGCGTGCCCTTTCTGGACGTGGCGCGGGGCACGCTGCTGGCCGCGAGGGCCCGCGCGTCCAGAGGCGCGACGTTCGGGGCTCTGGTGCTGAGCCACCGGCCGCCGCTCTACCTGCCCCTGGACGAGCGGCCGGGTTCCCACCTCGCGAGGAACCGGGGCGACGCGGGCCACAGCCTCGACGGCTACTTCACGCAGGGCATCACGCCGGGCGTCGCCTTCGCTAGCGCGCACGACGCGTCCATGGACGACGTCCGCCGCGGCGAGGGCGCGCGGTGCTGCCGCTTCTCGCCGGAGGAGGGCGGCCACATCGTCTGCGCCTACGCGGCGCGCTGCGCGCCCCAGAAGCCGTCGGAGCACTTCACGATGGAGCTCTGGGCCCTCGTGGCGCCGGGCGGCGAGGGCACGGCGCGCGTCGCGGCGATGACGGGGAGAGGCGCTTTGTCCGTGCGGACGACGGACGACTGGTGCTTCACGCTGTTCTGCGGCGTCGCGGAGATCGTCGCCCACGGCCCGCCGGCGCGGATCGGCTCCTGGAACCACGTCTGCGGGAGCTACGACGGCACGATGATGCGGCTCCTCGTGAACGCGCGGCTCGTGGCCCAGGTCGAGGTCGGGGCAGGACAAGAGAGCGAAATTCCCAACTTCAAAGGCTCCTTTCTCGGCGGTTTTCCACTCGTTTCGGCTGATTTTTGGACGAGCGATCATCTCTCGGAACGGTCTCGAAGCGTGGATGCTTTTTCCGGAACGCGCGCGCGCGGAACACTCACGTTGAAGCGACGTTGAATCACCCTTGTGCTGCCCAGGTCGAGGTCGCGCCCGAAGTCGCGCGCTTCGACGCCGCGGCGTCCGCGGCGCGCCGGGAGACGCTGGACAAGATCGACGACCAGGAGAAGGAGGCGCGCGACATGTGCAAGGACGCCACGGAGAAGCAGGCGACGCAGTACATGCGGTCCAAGGAGGGCCTCCAGCGCATCAAGGCCGCGGCGATCAAGCTCGTCGAGCAGGCGGACTTCAAGGCCAAGATGGACAACAAGGCCAAGGAGCACGGCAAGGCTCGCCTGGGCAAGCAGGAGGCGCTCCAGCAGGCGCGGGCCAACTACCGCACGGAGCTCTACATGAGCAACGTGAAGAACATCGCCAACGAGTTCCGCCGGCTCCGCGACGACGTCGCGGACCGCGCGCGCAAGGAGCTCGACGCGGCCCTCGAGCGGTCGCGGCGGCCCGTCGTCGTCGGCGCGACGTGCCCGTCGGGCCGCGCGAGGTCCGGCCGCCACTTCTGGCACGGCTGCCTGAGCCACGTCGCCGTCTACGACGGCTACCTGTCGCCCGACGACGTCGCGCGCCACGCGCGCGCGGGCGCGACGGGCGGCAGTGCCCTGGGCGGCACGGCGGCGCGCGAGCGCGACGCGGCGCGGCTCTTCGCGCTGGCGGCGGAGCGCTTCGCCTGCGCCGTCGTCCACCAGCCCGACGACCCGCGGATCCGCGAGCACTACGCCTTGGTGCTCTGCGACCACCTCGACCTCGAGGACGCGGACCCGCGGAACCGGCCGCCGGGCGGCGGCGACGCGAGCCCCGTGCCCGGCCCGGCCCTGCGCCGCGCGGCGGCGTGCCTCGACCGCACGGTCGCGGCGCTCGAGGCCCACGGCTGCGCGGAGACGCTCTGCGAGCTCCTCCGGCGGCTCCCGGACGGCCCGCTCCACGCGCACCGCGCCGTCGACGTCTTCGATGCGCTCCTCCGCGTGGACCCGGCCTACTTCGCCAACCCGGAGGCGCACTACCCGCTCACGGAGCTCGCGCGCGTGCCGCCGCGCTTCGGCCTCGGCGCGCGCGACGCCGCGCCGCGGCTCCGGCGCGCCGCGGCGACGGTCTACCGCCTCGTGCTCGGCGAGCTGTCCCTCGCGGAGATCTACGGGGGCGTCGACCTGTCCTGGGCGCGGGACCTCGCGAGCGACGCGGCGCTGTGCGCGCTCGTGAAGCAGGCCGAGGACGACGAGGACGCGCGCGCGATCGAGCTCGGCAACCTCGGCGACGCCGACGGCATCTCGTCGGCGAATGGCCTGACGGACGCCGACGTGAAGCTCGTCTGCAACGCGCGGCGCCTGGCCGTGACGCTGGACCTGACCGCGTGCGCGGACGTCACGGACGACGCGCTCGAATTCGCGGCCAAGTCGTGCACGTCGCTCCAGTCGCTCACGCTGGACGGCTGCGCCAAGCTCACGGACGCGGCCCTCTTCGCCGTCGCGAAGAAGACGCCGAACGCGACGCTGCTGAGCCTCCAGGGCTGCGGCCGCGTGACGAACGGTGGCCTCGAGCCGCTCTGCGGGTCCTGCCGCCACCTCATGGCGCTGAACCTGTCCTACTGCGGCGGCGTGAACAACGCGACGCTGGGGCTCGTGGCGCGGTTCCTGCGGGATCTGGAGCTGTTCCACGTCGCGTTCTGCACGGACATCTCGGACTCGGGCGCCCGCCCGCGCGGAACTCTTCGAGCGGACTTCAATGGGAGAACGGATGGGACCAGACTCGTCGGCCGCGCTTCGGGAACTCGACGAGAGCACACGACTCGTCGAAAAATCAGCCGAATCGACGTCGATGTGACCGAGCGAGAGACCTTTGACGTTCGGCCGCGACGTCCCGGCGCACCGGTCGATTCGCGCGCAGGCGTCTACGCGTTCGCGACGAAGTGCTTCGTGCCCAAGCTCAAGTCGCTGGACCTGTCGTTCTGCAGCGCCGTGAGCGACGACGGCGTCGCGGCGGTGGCGGAGAAGTGCACGAACCTCGAGTACCTGAACGTCGCGGGCCTCCACCGCGTGACGGACTCGGCCGCGCGCCACGTGACGCACAACCTGTGGAAGCTGCGGACGCTGAACCTCGAGGACCTGCACCTCGTGACGGACGCCATCTTCCACTTCGACGCCGTGCGCGACGGCCGCATCGCGGCGTCGCAGAACATGCTGAGCCACCTCGCGGAGCTCCGCGCCGCGCGGAAATCGACGACTGGTTCCCCGCCAAACTTCAAAATTCTCGAGCTCGGTCACATCGAAGTCGATTCGGCTGATTTGGACGAATCGATATCGCTCTCATCGAGTTCTCGACGCACGGCAAAGGATCCCGCATCGAAACCGTCACACTCACGTTGAAGTCGGGTTGAAGATTTGATTTCCGCGCAGGCTCCACGTGTCCGAGTGCACGCGGCTCTCGGACCACGGCCTCGGCGGCCTGTCGACGCGGTGCCTCAAGCTGGCGAAGCTGTACTGCGCGGGCGTCGCGGGCATCACGGACGCGGGCGTCGGCTACCTGACGCGGGAGCCGTCGCTGGACCACGCGCGCGGCGACAAGCTGCGGGTCCTCGACCTGTCGCGGTGCTGCGCGGTGAGCGACGGGGCCGTCGACGCGCTCGCGCGGTCCTGCCCGACGCTCGAGGAGGTCAACGTGGGCTGCTGCCTGCTGCTGACGGACCGGGCGACGAAGACGCTCTGCGACCACTGCCCGTCGATCAAGAGCCTCGGCCTCGCGCGGTGCCGCCGCATGACGGACGCGTCCGCGTGCCTCGTCGCCGACGCGCTCTGGCTCGAGGCGCTGGACGTGTCCCACAACCCGCGGCTCACGGACGCGGCGACGGAGGTGCTGGCCGTGGAACTGATGGGGCTCACGGCGCTCGACCTCTCGGGCTGCGTCGGCCTCACGGACGCGGCGCTCGCCGTGCTGCGCTACCACGCGACGAACCTCGTGAAGCTCAACGTCGTCGACTGCATCGGCTTCTCGCACCACGCCCTCGACCTGCTGCAGCACGCGAACCAGCACCTGGAGCTGCTGCGGACCGTGGACGACGTCGACGACGCCGCGAAGCCCCAGTGGGTCCCCAACTCGGAGGAGCCGCCCCCGGCGCCGCGGTCCGGCGCGCCGCCCCCGCCGCCCGCGGCGTAAGATTAGGAGTCGCGCTCGCTGCGCCAGAAGGTAAGCGGCGCTGCAACGAGGGCTGCACGACGAGATCAACGTCCGACTCGGCCCAGTGCTGACGCAGAGGTGCACGATGGTCCGAGCGTCGTCGCTGCCATCGATGACGCGCCTGCTACTCGCGCTGCTCGCTGCGACGCACTGCGCACAAAGCCTCAAACCGCCCGCGCGCGCCGCCGCCGTCGCCGTCCAGAAGAAGCTCGGCCGCACTTGCCTGGAGGTCGGCCTCGCCGTCGCGTCCTGCGTGCCGGCGCTGCCGGCATCAGCCGCGCCGGCGGCAGCAGCCGTCGCGCCGACAGCCGTCGCGCCCGCAGCACCCGCGCCGAGCCGGAGCTACCTGCTGTTCACGGGCTTCCCGTTCCCGCTGGGCCCGTTCACGGAGCGGCGGACCGTCGGCACCGAGCTCGTCAGGGGCAAGGTCTACGGCTTCGAGCAGGAGATCCGGCTGTCAGGCATCTCGGCGAACGTGCGGTCCACGGTCTTCCGCACGAAGGACAACCACCTCGTCGTCTACAACCCCGTCGCGCCGACGGAGGAGTTCATCAGCGAGTTGAAAGCGCTGAACAGCGAAGGCGTGTCGCACGTGCTGCTCGGCGCGACGACGTACGAGCACAAGGTCTTCGTCGGCCCCTTCGCCAGGGCGTTCCCGGACGCCAAGGTCTGGGCCGTGCCGGACCAGTGGTCCTACCCCGTCGACGTCTCCAGCAGGGTCCTGGGCGTCGACACGCGGAGCGGCGGCTTCCTCACGGACACGGCCGCGGGCTCGCCGGCCTACGACCGGGCCCCGGACCTCACGGCCGAGTTCGAGGTCAAGCTGCTGCGCCCGACGCAGCGCCTGGGCCTCGGCTACGCGGCGTCGGAGGCCGCGGTCTACCACAAGGGCACGAAGACGTTGGCGTTGACGGACGCGTTGGTCAACGTCGCGCCGACGCCGACGCCGGCCTACGACGCGGCGAACCTGCGGGGCATCGGCGTCGACGGCGCGCGATCGAACTCCCTCGGGTCGCTCGTGCTCAGGGGCACGGGCGCCGTGAACTGGCAGGGCGGCGGCCGGAAGACCGTCGACGCGTTCTTCGCGTCGGAGACGCGCGCGCCGGCGGACGAGCTCCAGCGGGGCTGGGAGCGGAACGTGCTCCTGTCGCTCTTCTTCGGCCCGTCGCCGGAGTCGCTCGTGGACCCGGAGCCGGCGTTCCGGCGCCTCGAAAACAAGTGGATCGTCGCGCCCGTGACCGATTCCCTCGTCTACCGGTCGCGGAAGGTGCAGCCCGAGTTGAAGCGGTGGGTCGCGGACGTCGGCAAGTGGGACGTCAAATACATCAGCCCGAGCCACTTCCGCGCCGCGCCGGGCACGTCCAAGGACTGGACGTCGGCCTTCTCCGCGACGCTCGGCGCGTCGACCGAGAAGCCCTACTGCGAGCGGGACGCGTTCCTCCTCGAGGGCATCTCCGCGGCGCTGACGCGCGCCGGCGTGATCTAAGGCTGTTTCGGCCCTACTCGAGGGTCGTGGACTGGAGCCTTCGGCCTACTATTCGAGGGTCGTACGCGTGGACGAGTTTTAGGCCTACTCGAGGGTCGTGGACTGGAGCCAGGTGGGGATGCGCTTCTGGACGCCCCGGCGGCCCATCTTGCGCATGGCCTCGGACGCCATGTAGTCGCGGGCCGTCTCGTACTGCGCCTTGGCGGACACGGGCACGTAGGACTGGAACGTCTCGCTCGGCGTCGCGCCGATGGTCGCCTCGGGCGCGGGCACGCCGCCCGCCGCCGGCGGCGGCGCCGCGGCGGACGCGGGCACCGGGGCCTGGCCCGGCGGCGCGGGGATGCCGAGGAGCTGGCGCTGGAGCGCGCCCATCGGCGGCGGCCGCGGCGGCCCGCCGAGCGGCGCGGGCGGCGGCCGCGGCGCGGGGATCACGGGCGGCGGCGGCGCCCAGCCCGCGGCGTGCGGCCCCGGCGGCGGCGGCGCGAAGGCCGGCCGCGGCGGCGCCGCGTAGCCGTAGGCCGGGCCCTGGTAGCCGTGCATCATCCGCTGGCGCTTCGCGTCGCGCTCGCGCTCCTCCTTCCGGCGCAGCTGGTGGTTCTCGACGACGGCGGCGCAGGCGTCCTGGCCGGCCTGCCTCGCGAGCATGATGGGCGTCGCGCCGTCGCGCGTCGTCGCCGCCGCGTCCGCGCCGTAGAAGAGGAGCCACCGGACGACGGGCGGCCGCCCGCCGAGGCACGCGAGGTGGAGCGGCGTCGCGCCGCGCGCGTCCCCGGGGCCCACGGCGGCGCCCCGGCCGTGGAGCCACTTGACGGCCTCGAGCTGGCCCGCGAAGCACGCCGCGTGCATCGGCGCGCCGCCGGACCCGTCGGCGGCGTCGACGGCGAGGCCGCGGCCCGCGAGCCACTCGGCCACCTCCACGTGGCCGCCGAAGCAGGCCATGTGGAGCGGCGTGCCGCCGTTGGACGTCCGCACGTCGGGCAGGTGCAGGCCCCGGGCCGCGGCCTGGGCGGCCTTGAGGTCCCCGCGCTTGATGGCCTTGAGCAGGGCCTTCGTCGCGTCCGCGTCGGCGCCGTCGGGCGCGGGCGGCGCGTCCTTGGCCGTCGTCGCGCTTCCGGCGTCGCTCGCGGGCGTGTCCGCGGCCTTCGGCGCGGCGGCCGGGGCCGCGGCGGCCTCCCCGCTCGTCACTTTGGCGCCCTCCATCGGCGTCGTTGCAGCGTGTGTGAGGGGGCGGAGGCCGACGGTGCAGCCTCGGGCAATTCGAGTGGCTCGCAAGTTTTGCACAATAGCGTAGCCGTACGCCGTCCGCACAGCTCCAAAAAACGAGCCTCGAAGCAGTGCTAGCACCAGCGAAGCGCACCTCTCGAGGTCGTGCGATGGAAAGCCAGCGATCGAGCGAGGCGCACCGCGGCGAGTTGGTCGGCTTTCCCACGGACGACCTCGAGCGCAAATTGGAGGCGGCGTTGGCGACGCTGCGGGCGGCCAACGTGCCCATCGACGGGAAGCGCGTCGACCACGCGTGCTACCGCTCCGCCACGAAGGGCGAGTACTTCGCCGCGAAGCGCGCGGCCGAGGCCGGCGGCGCGACGCTGCTCGTCGAGTCCATGATCGGCGGGCGGCCCATCGCGACCTACGCGCTCGCGCGGCCGATCTCGACGCACGCCATCGCGCTGCTCGAGCTGCCGGCGCCCAAGCCCGGGCGGCCCTACGCGACGGGGTGGGAGCACGCGGAGATCGCGCTCGGCGACGACCTCGAGGCCGTCGCGGCGTCCCTGCGCGACCACGCGAGCCTCGACGTCGACTTCCGCGCCTGGCGCAAGGCCGTGAACCGGGACGTGTCCGTGGGCTGCCCCGGCGGCTTCGCCGTGAAGCTCCACGCCGCGCCGCTCGACGAGGTCGTCGCCATGGAGCTGCGCGAGGGGCTCGTAGAGCCCGTCCCCGCGGACTACTGGGATGCGCACTAGCACCTAGCGCCGCTTCTTCCCGCGCCGCGCGTGCCTCCGGGCGACGCGGCTCAGCGACACGTTGACGGAGAGTAGGGCGAGGAACATGATGAGGCCGCCGAGGAGCGCGCGCTCCTCGGCGATGAAGCCCTCGCGGAGCGGCGCGAGGCTGACGAGCCGCTGCCAGCTCAGGTTCTCGGCGAAGGAGAAGCCCTGGATGCGCTGCTTCATCTTCCGGTCGCGGAAGCGGGGCTCCCGCAGCTCCCGCTTCTCCTTGATCAACGCATCCTTCTGGTCGCGCGTCAGGTCCGGATGGTTTTCGATCTCGGCAACCAGCTCGCGGTCCTCGTCTTCCCGCGGCACGGGATGCAGCTGCAGCGGCATGGTCGAGGGCGGCGCGGCGCGGGCTGCCTGGACGAGGTGCAACGAGGGCAAGCAAAACTTCATGAAAATTGAGGCGGCGCCGCCACATGGCGCAGCCGTGCCTCGCGTCGCCCTAAGCAGTAGGTAGCACACCCACGCTCGCATCGGTCCCACCTCGTCGAAGCGCTCCGACGCGCGCGCCGCGATGGCCGCGGAGAAGAAGCCGCCGTCTCTCGCGAAGATCGCCCTCGCCGGCGGCTGGGCCGGGTCGATGGAAATTTTGGTGACCTACCCGCTCGAGTTCGCGAAGACGCACCTGCAGCTGCAGCACGGCGCGGCGGGGACGAAGAGCGGCTTCGACCGGGGCGTCGTCCACTGCCTCGCGAGCACCGTCGAGCGCCACGGCGTCCGCGGCGTCTACGCCGGCTGCACGTCGTGGTTCGTCTTCGCGGGCCCCCGGAGCGCGGTGCGCTTCGCGGCCTTCGAGCGCCTGTCGCGGGAGGCGCCGCGGACGAGTGGGTGGGACTTCCTCTGCGGCCTCGGCGCGGGCGTCTGCGAGGCCGCGCTCTGCCAGACGCCGAACCAGAGCATCCAGATCAAGCTCCAGCACGACGCGGCGCCGGCGGTCGCGGCGAAGCGCTACTCCCACCTGCCCTTCCTCCGGGCCTGCCGCGAGATCGCGCGGCAGCACGGGCCCCTCGCGTTCTACGACGGCGTCGTCCCCGCGATGGTCAAGGGCGCGCTCACGAACTCGATCCGCTTCGTCGGCTACCGCGGGCTCACGCGCGGCCTCGGCCTCGGCGGCGACGGGCCGGCGCCGACGCCGGCGCAGTCCATGCTCTGCGGCGGCGTCGCGGGCGCCGTCTCCGCCGTCGCGTCCCAGCCCGTGGACACGGTCAAGGCGAACATGATGGGCCTCGACCGCGGGCGCTACGCGTCGTCCCTCGCGTGCGCGAGGGCCATCGTCGAGGCCGACGGCGCCGCCGCGCTCTTCAACGGCCTCCGCCCCCGCGTCGTCCGCGTCTTCTTCGAGGTCGGGCTCCAGTTCGCGCTCTTCGAGCAGTGCACGAAGATCGTCGACGACCTGTGGTAAACTTTTACGCGCTCCTAGCGCCGCGGTCGCCGGCTTCCGATTCGCCGGCGCGCGCTACGAGAGGATCGACGCGCCGCGAGGCGGAGCACGCAGGCGCGCCTGCCGGCCCTCATTATCTCCTCATTGACCTTTGATTGCACCTGATCGACGGAGGTGATCAGTAGCTCAAGGCGCGCGCATCGTCTCCTCTGAGATGACGCGAGCTTCCGGATCTCGCACGGCTCCCCCAGCGACCGCCGCGTCCACAGCTACGAGCGAAGCCTCGTACGCAGTCGCCGCGGTCGTCCCTCCGCGCTCTCACCGCGAGAGCGCTCCCCGTTTCCATGGACATACTCCCAGCCGTGCTCCTCGAGCTCAACCCGCCGCCGCCGCGCTTCTCTACCGAGGCCGGCGGCGGCGTCCTTGGACATGCCTTGGACATATTCCCCATTTCCCTGGACATACTCCCCAGGTCCGCGCCAAGATTCCGCTCGGGCAAGCAAACCCGAGTAGGTCGACGTAAGACAATTACGCAGAGAGTCGGGGGAGCCGCGCGCGGTCGCGGCGCGCGATGCGCCGCGATGGCGGAATACGCGAACCTCGATCGATCGTCGTGGACCCGCCCCCGTTCCGCGTGAAGCCCAACCAATTCGATGAAACACTCGATGGCGACTATCACGATTGCATAGACCTTTGGACGGCGGGTCCACCGCCTCGACCGCCACTCGCCTGCGCCACCACTCCCCGATCCCCCGAACCCCGAGCATCGTAACAAATCCCTAAAACACAATTAGTCGCAGATTGGGACATGGAAAGCTGCCAAGCATCGCTCGGAGGTCAGGACTCCGGAGCTTCGTCGTCGCTGGAGTCTTCGGCCGCGCGTCGGCTCTCGTCCCTGACGGCCTCGTCCGCGGGCGTCGGGCCGCCCGGCGGCGCGATGAGGGCCTCGATCTCGCGCTCGAGCGCGTCGTAGTCGTACTGGAAGCCGGCCGTCGCGAGGCCCGCGGACGCGTAGAAATCGCGGATGCTCCGCGCGTGTCGCCAGAAGTGGCCGAGCGCCGTGAGGCCCTCGCCGTCCCGCGCCGCCCGGTCGGCGCCTCGCTCGACGAGCGCGCGGAGGAAGTCGAGCGGCGGCCGCCGGGGCGGCCCGCCCTTGCCGAGGATCGTCGCGGCGGCGACGGCCAGCGGCGCGACGCCGTTCGTCGGGTCGCGCGCGTCGACGAAGCCCGGCCCGCCGAGCTCGAGGATGAGGTCCAGGCACGTCGTGTTGTGGCACTGGGCCGCGACGTGCAGCGCGCGCGCGCCGGCGACCGTCGCGCCTCCGTCGTCGACGCGGCGGCGGATCTCCGCGGCGACGCTCGCGCGGCGCTCGTCGACCGCGGTCTCGACGGCGTCGAGCCGGCGGCGCTGGCCGAGGAGCTCCGCCTCCGTGTCGTCGCATCTCTTGAGCGCGGCGTCGAAGTTCGTCCCGATCGCGAGGATCGACGCGGCCCGCGCGCGGACGGCCGCGTCCTCCGAGTCGGCCTGGGCCCGGACCGCCTCCATCTGCCGCTTCAGGGTCTCGGCCTGCTCCCGCTGCATTCGAACCGCGCGGAATTGCTCGAACACCGACGCCTGCGCCGCCCGGAACTCGGCTTCGGACGCGCCGCCGTACGGCACGTAGCCGATGGACACGAACGCGTCCGAGAGGTACCGCTGCAGCGCCGCGTCGGCCGGCGACGGCTCCGCGGCCGCCGGCGGCGGCGCGACGGTCCGGAGCTCGGGCGCGGCGTCGCGGTCGAGCGGCGCGGCGCGCAGCGCGGACCGGGCGACGAAGAGGTAGGAGACGCCCGGCCTCGACAGCTCGTCGGCCTGCGCGAAGCCCAGGCGCAGGAAGGGCAGCGCGTCGCGCCGCCGGTAGCCGTCGCGGCGCTCGCGCTCCGCGCGCTCCTCCTCGGGCGAGCGGTCGTCCCGCCAGCTCGGCCGCCAGCTCGCCTCTCCGGCGCGAACGAAGGCCGCCGCCTCGGGGATGTAGACGCAGAACGTCCACCGGTCCGCGAGCGGCGGCGCCGCGAGGAGCCGCGCGAGCGCCTCGGCCGCGACGTCCGACGTCGGGTCGTTGGCCCAGGGGTCGTCGATGCGGAACGACGCCACGTAGCAGACGCCGCCGCCGCGGACCTCGGCGCCGAGCGCCTCGACGGCCGCGAGCCGCGGCGCGCGGCCGTCGCGCGAGAAGAAGGACGCGGCGACCTCCTGGAGCTCCTGCGACTCGGCGTCGCAGGCCGCGTGGAAGGACGCGCCGGCGAGGTCGCGGTCGACGAGCGTGAGCCGCGCGGCGCCGATCTTCGCGTCGCCGACGCGGATCGTCGCCGAGACGTTCACGACGCCGGGGTACTCGCCCCTCCAGCCCAGGCCCTCCACGAGGCCCTCGTCGGCGTCGGCGTCGGAGTCGACGTCGGCCCTGGGATCGTCGATGGACACGCCCACGGCATAGCTCAGGACGTTCGCCTGGACGTCCTTTGGCACGGGCAGCCCGGCGAGGAGCGCGCTCATAGCCCCGGGGCAGAGCGGCCAGCCGCGGCAGAAGAGATCGGCTGAGGCTGAATTTAGCGAGCGAAGGCAACATCTGTGCATTTTGCTTGCGGCAAAGCAATGGTTCCTCCCCGGGCCCCCTACGTTTAGAGACGCGTCAAGGCAAAAAGCAATGAACAAGCTCTTCGCGCGCGAGGCGGCGGGCTTCGCCATCGCCGCGAGCGTGGGCCTCGGCCTCGGCCTCGCCTACAAGGACTACGCAACAAAGAAATACGGCGGCGACGCCAAGGCCTTGCTCGCGGAGGCCAAAGCGCTGCGCGCGGCGCAGCAGCCCGCGGCCGCCGCCCTCAAGATGCGGGAATGCTTGGACCTCGTCGAGGCGAAAGGCGGCGCGCATCAGCGCCGCACGGAGCACACGGCGCAGCTCGCGCGCGCGCTCGCCGCGACGCTGGAAGAGGCCGCCGAGGACGCGACGCGCCCGCGGCGCGCGGCGTACCTCGCCGAGGCCGAGGCGGCCTGGACCAAGGCGCTCGAGGCCGCGCCGCCGCGCCACGCGCTGCGCGCCGTCGCGCTCGACCGCCTCGCGTCCTACGCGCAGTCGCGCGGCGACCACGCCGCCGCGAAGCCGCTCTACGCCCGGGCCGTCCAGGCGCTCGCGACGCCCGAGGAGATCAACGCGGGCGCGGACTCGTTGAAGGGCCACGCTCTCGACCTCGCCGCGATCATGGCCAATTTCGCCGGCTGCATCTACGAGGACGCGGGCGACGGCGCGGCGGCGCTGAAGGTCTTGGACCAGAGCACGAAGGTCTGCCGCGTCGTCGCGGACCCGGAGGCGCGCTGGGACTGCGAGGCCCGCGTCCGCGACCTCCGGGCGCACATCACCGCGCAGGGGCCGGGGCGACGATAACCGAGGTGTCTTACTTCCAGCGCGGGCGCACCCCTCCCGCTTGCTGCGGGGGCACTTCCAGACGCGCGGTCCGGGCGCCCCGCCGCCGCGGAGGCCGAAAGGAAGGTGCTAGCAGCATGTAAGTGCCACCGGCGGGTTATGTTAACACGCACTCCCGGAGCCGTGCTCCAAATTGAAGTCGTATTGAAGTTCGATTGCACAAGAGCGCGGCCGCGTAACTCTCGTGTGGCTGCTCGTGGGCTGCGTCGCACACGCGCACCTCGACGCGCATGGTGCGCTGCTGCTCGCCGAGCTGCTGGGTCGCCGTCGTCGCCGTTGGCGTCGGCCTCAACTTCCACTACGCCTTGCTCGGCGACTCGGCGATCCGCGGCGCCTTGGGCTCCGCCGCCTTGGTCACGGGCGGCAACGGCGTCTGGCGCCTGCTGACCGTGCGCAAGATGCGCGGCGAGGGCCTCGCCGTCGGCGGGTCGCGCACGGTGCGCATCCGCGCCGCGCTCGACGTCGACGTCTACGAGCCGCCGGCCGGCGCGGCGCTGAGGCCCGCGGCGCTCTACTTCCACGCGGGCGCGTACTCGACGGGGTTCCGGGAGTTCGCGGCGGGCACGCTCGGCTTCCTCGCGGCCGAGGGCGTCGTCGGCGTCGCCGTCGGCTACCGCCTGACGTCGGCCGCCGAGGGCGCGGGGCTCGCGGGCTGCCTCGACGACGCGCGGGCCGCGCTCGCGTGGGTGCGGACCAACGCGGCCGAGCTCGGCGTCGACCCGAAGCGAGTCGTCGCCATGGGCGACTCCGCCGGCGGCCACCTCGCGCTGCTGCTGGGCCTCGACGACGACCCGCCGCGGGCCGTCTTCGCCGGCTGGCCCGTGACGACGGTCGAGCCGAAATACTGGCTCACCCACTGCGAACGGGAGGGCCGCGCGGCGTGCGCGGCGTGGCGCGACACGCCGGCGGCGGACGACCTCAACGACCAGACGGAGGGCGCGAACGTCTTCCTCGGGCCGGGGCCGCACCGGGCGACGGAGGCGGCGACGCGCGAGCACCTGGCGAAGACCTTCGCCGGCGTATTCCTGCTCTTCGGGCGCCGCGCGGGGGGCTGGCTGCCGCCGGCCTACGACGACGACGTCGCCGTCGCGCTGTCGCCCCTCGCCGTCCTGCTGTCGCCGTCGCGGAGGCACGCCGTCGCGAAGCGGAAGCGCGGGCTCCCGCCGACGCTCGCGTTCCTCGGCGACAACGACACCGTCGTGCCGCCGGGGCAGCAGCGGCGCTACGCGGAGGCCTACCGCGCGGCCGGCGGCGACTTCGCCGTCGTCGAGTTCGCCGGCGGCGACCACGGCGACGGCGGCGTCAACGCCGCCGCGGGCCGCGACGCGCTCCGGTCGTTCCTGGCGGGCGCCGGCGTGCTGCCGCGGGCCGCGGCGACGGACGACGCGGGGCACCACGTCGACCGCGCGAAGCGCGCCATCGGCCTGAAGTCCCTCGAGTACCCCCGCGGCCGATTCGACTACGGCAAGCACAAGCGCGCGACCGTGCGCCTGGAGGAGGTCGCCGCTTCGATCGGCGCGACCTAATGCTATGATCGACAGGCGCACACTCGCACTCGACAGCTAGTGGAGGAGGTCGCCGCTTCGATTGGCACGACCTAATGGCACGATCAACAGGCGCACACTCGACGGCTAGAACGCTGCAACTTGCGAGCAGTGGTTCGACAAGTGGTTCAACCAGCACTTCAACCAGCAGTTCAACCAGCCCAGCAGCGACTTGCCGATGCGCAACACGCTCATGCTTGCGGTGGCGACGCTGGCCCGCGGCTTCGTGCGCGGGCCCGCGAGGCTCGCGGCGCGCCTGCACGCCGGACGCGCCGCGAGCCTGCACGCCGGCGCGTCCGACGTGCTCGGCGGCGAGTGGGCCGGCTGGCAGTGCGAGTTCGACGCGCTCACCGGCGAAGTGCGGCGCGTGCCCGACCACTACTGCTCCGAGACCATGCTCGAGTGGGACGCCGTGCCCAACGGCTTCGAGCTCCTGACGTCCGAGGCCTTCGGCGACGACACGCTCGCGCGCGACTTCCTCCGGCTCCTGCCCGAGGAGGGCTGCGCCGTCGACGACCTCTCCGGCGAGCGGTCGGCGAGCGCGCTGAGCACGGCGACGCTCCGCGGCGCCAACGGCGTCTTCACGCTCGACGGCGGCGACCGCGACGACGAGTGGCACCTGCGCACCTTCTTCCGGGCGCCGTCCGACGACGGCGCCGCGCGCCGCGTCCGCGTGAGCCTGCGGACGGACGCGGCCGGGTCCGGCCCCGCGCCGCGGAAGCCGCGCGTGCGCGTCGCCCTCGAGCGCCGCTGGTCCGAGGCCCCCGCGCTCCCGGAGCCGACGACGACCGTGGGCAACGCGCGCACGGGCATCGCGGCGTCGTGGCTCAGCGACAAGATGGCCAAGGCGCGGTGCTTCGGCGACGCGGCGGCGCCCGGCGCGGACGCGGAGGGCGTCGTCTGGCTCCCCGGGGCCGTCGGCGTGCGCTTCGCCGACAACATCGTCCGCGTCGTCTGCCGCGCGGGCGACACGGTCCTCGGCTGCGACCGCGTCTTCGGCTTCGACGGCGCGCCGGGGCCCGGGGACCCGCTCGTCTTCGAGGAGTTCGGGGAGGCCTGGGTGCCGCCGAAGGCCGCGTACTAACACGCCGCCTTACTGGGACGCGGAGACCATGGCCTTCCACTTCTTCACGAGCGCGCCGGCCATGGCCTTGACCTTGGCGGAGTCGTGCTTCCGGAGGCCGCCGACGACCTTGCCGATGCCCGTCTTCGAGAGGAGGTCCGTGCTCAGCGACTTGGCGTGGAGGTTGCGCAGGTGGCGGACGATGGTCGCCTCGTCGTCGGCCGCGACCGCGGCCCGGAGCCGCGCCGTCTCGTCGAGTAGGTCGGCCTCGCCCCACGCGAGCAGCGACCCGCCGGAGGGCCGGCCCCGCTTCGCCTCGCGGCTCTCGGCCTCGGCGCGGCGCCGCGACCCGAGCTCGTCGCGCTGGCGCTTCTTCTGGAGCTTGAGCTCCGCGCGCTTCGTGCTCTCGCGGAGCTTGCCGCTCAAATCCGTGTTCGCGAACTCCAGGGCCTCCTTGTTGAGCTCGGCGATCTCCTCGTACATGTCCGCGTCGTCGCCGTCGCCGCCGCCGTCGTCGTCGTCGTCGTCGGACTCGGGCCGCGCGACGGCGTACCGCTTCGTGCACTCGAGCGCGCCCGTATTCGGGTCGTACGACCCCCGGACCCGGAAGCTGCCGAACTCGTTGCGGCCCCGGCCGTCGACGGGGCGCGACGCCGCGCCCTCCCCGAAGTGGAGCGTCAGGATGGGCTCGGGCACCGCGCGCGTCGCCGCCGCGCCGCCGCCGTCGCTCGGCGGCGACCGGAGGTCGAAGGTCCCGGACAGGTCCAGCGACTTGAGCGACTCGGCGCGCTTGCTCGACTCCTTGCCCACGAGGGAAAAGTTCCCGTCGTCGCCGGCGTCGAGCGCCGCGCGGTTCGCGGCCCACTTGCCCCGCCAGACCCACGCGCCGTCGCCCCGCCGCTCGAGCGAGCCCCGCAGCCGCACGAGCGCGTCCGACTTCTTCTTCTTCCGCGGCGCGTCGACGGCGCCCGACGCGGGCTCCTCCTCCTCCTCGTCGTCGTCGTCGTCGTCGTCGTCGTCGTCGTCGTCGTCGCCGTCCGCGGCCTTGTCGCCGTCGAAGTCGTCGTCGTCGTCGTCGTCGTCGTCGAGCGGCGCCTGCAGGAGCGCGGACGTGCCGAGCTCGTCCAGGGGCTTGGCGTAGTCGCGCGTCGCCATGAGCTTCTTGTTCTCCGCGTTGTAGAGCGACCGGCTGAAGGTCCAGGCGCCGAACTTGTTCTTGCCCCGGCCGTCGACGTTCCACCAGCCGCCGGCGCCGCCGTCCTTCTTCTTGAAGCGCATCTTGACGGACGTCTCCTTCTCCTTGACCGACTCCTTGGCGCCGCCGGCCTTGACGACGTCCATGAAGAAGTGGCCGTTGAAGTCGAGCCACCTGCCGTCGACGAGGAGGCTCCCGGGGCCGCCGCTCCGGTCCGCGCCCTTCTTGCCCAGGCGCTTCGCGGACGTGAGCTTGAAGCGGCTCTTGTCGCCGGCGGCCCAGGCCTCCTTGCTGAAGGCCCAGTGGCCGCTCCAGACGAGCTTGCCGCCGTCGTCGAGGCCCGCCGTGCCGCGCAGGATCGACGAGACCACTTCCGGCTCGTCCGGCTCCGGCGCCGGAGCCGCGGGCGCCGGAGCCGCGGGCGCGGCCGCCGCGTCCTTCTCCGTGTAGTGCCGCATCATGGCGTCGATCATGGCGGCCTTGAAGGGTTTCAAGTTCACCTCCTCGGTGCTGAGGCGCGCCGCCAGGCGCGTGCGCATCTCGCCTTTCGTCGCCGCACCCGTGACGAGCCGCGCGCGGAACGCGTCGTCGCCGGCCGCCTCGGCGTCGACGGCGGCGCGCACGGACGCGTCCGTGAGCGAGAGGTCGCTCATGGCGCTGGGCGCGCGCGCGCGCGCGACGACACTTGTGCGCAAAGCTCTGCGGCGAGACTGCTCGATCCGCGGCATCCACGGCTTCAACATAGATGTTGACCGACGACGCACGTCTAAAAAGGGCGCCCGTGTCCCCCACAAGACACACGAGGAACACACGCGAGCCGTTACCGTTGCTGCCGCTTCTTCTTGCCGCGCGTCGGCGCGGCCGCGGCCGGCGGCGGCGGGAGCGTGTTCGCGAGGTGCTCGAAGATGGTGTCGACGGGGTTCGCGGCGAAGGCCGGGTGCGCGAGGACGGCGCCGAGCTGGCGCGCCTCCTGCTCCGCGAGGAGGCGCTTGCCCCTGTTCGTGCGGCCGTTCGTCGCGTTCTTCGCGGCCGCGGCCGCGGCCGGCGACTCGCGCGCGATGACGTCGAGGGCGCCGAGGAGGCCGTCGGCCTGGAAGCGGTCCGCCTGGGCCGCGGCCGCGGCGTCGGCCTCGCGCGTCGCGTGGAGCCGCAGGCAGAGGGCCGCGTTGCGGTCCTTGGAGGCGACCTTGCGCCGCTCGTTCTTCTTGCCGGAGCGCTTCGACATGGTGGACGTGACGGCCGGCGCGACCTTCTTCGTCGCCGGCGCCCTGCCGCCGCGCGCGGCGCGCTTCGACGCCTTGCCCATGGCTGCGGACGTCGAGGCTCTCACGCAGGCGATGAGATGGCTTCACCACGAGGGATGTTGCACTGCTCGCCATACTCGCCGGCGTCCGGCTTTGTACGGGGGCTGCCGCCGTTCGTTTGGCGTCACGGGCAGGAGGCCCGCGCCGTCGCCATGGACCCGGCGGAGGGCTTCGAGGACGGGGAGTGGGACGAGGAGGAGGAGGCCCAGTTCCGCGCGGCCATCGAGCTGAACCGCCAGCTGAAGATGAAGGCCGCCCAGCAGGAGGAGGTCGACCGCCAGGCCGCCGAGGCCGCCGCGGCCGCCGCGGCATTGCCCTACGACGACGACGACGACTACGAGCCGGCGGCCCAGCGCGCCTCCGTCCAGAAGCCCTTCAACCCGCGGGCGAGCAAGCAGCTCATGCAGCAGCGGCTCCACCAGCAGCGCATCGACCGCGAGAACGCGGTCCTCGTCCGCCACATGAACGACATCAACCGCGGCTCGAAGAAGAGCGGCTTCTCCCACAACGCGCGCTTCGAGACCCACGACCACGTCGCAGCGAGCGCCATCACGCGCAAGCGCCAGTCCAACAAGATCATCCGCGAGAACCGCGCGATGGCGCAGCGCCTCGAGGCCGTGGGCGACAGCGGCGGCATCCGCTCCTCGGGCTACGGCCGGAGCCGCCGCCAGGAGCCCCGGGGGCCGCTGGCGAAGCGCAACCTCGAGATCGCGAGGCGCGGCCGCGCGCCGCGGCTCCAGCAGCCGGAGATGAACTTCTGAGGGGCCGCGCCAAGTAACGAGCCCGCTCGCTTTCACGTGTCGCACCGAGGCGCCCCCGCCACTACTTCCGCGACTCGAAACTCGAAGATGGGTCGTCGTTAGAGGGGGGGGTCCGATGCCGCGCGCGGCGGCGCGGGACCGGCGAGGTGGTTTCGGGTCGCCGTCTAGATGATGCCGATGCGGTTGGCGACGTCGAGGGCGTCGTAGTCCTGGGTGAGGCGCACGTAGGCCTTCTTCTGGCCGTCGGGGCGGATGAGCGTGTTGACCTTGGCGCACGCGATCTCGTACATCTGCTTCACCGCGTCCTTGATCTGGCGCTTGTTCGCGAGGACGTCGACGATGAACACGAGCGTGTTGTTGTCCTCGATCTTCTTCATGGCCGACTCCGTCGTGAGCGGGTACTTGATCACGCGGTACCTGGGAGGGCGCGCGGCGTCGAGCGGCGCGGCGGGCGGGGGGAACGCGCGTCCGTCGCCTCCGCGGACCCGGGGCCGCGCTTGTCCATCTTGACGCGCGACGGCACGGACTTGCGCGCGTACTTGGGGTCCGAGGGCGGCTTGAAGGACTTGGGCTTGTAGAAGTGGACCTTCGTTCGTCGCTTGACGAGCTTCTTGCCGGTGCCGGCCTTGACGGCGGCGGCGGCCGCGGCAGCCTTAGCGGGGGCCATTCTTTTCTACCTGTGAGGCGGAAGCGGGTGAACCGGCAGCTAGGCGCAGCGGTAGCGGAAAAGTTTTCGTGCCCGCGCGTCGATTGCGGGGCGCTCTCTCTGTCGTCTTTGCGTCGGGCGACGTCGGGACCGCTTCGGAACCGCTTCGCGTCTAGTTTTCGCCGTCCGCCGTCGTCGCGTCGCGTCTCCCGTCTCTCTCGAGCGGAGCGGAGACGACGAAAGCGGCGGCCGACGCGGTCGCCCGTCGGCGGCCGCGCGCGCCCAGGCGGCCGGTCCCGTGGTGCCCCCCGCGGCGCGGCGGGTCTGCGGCGCGGCCGCGGCGTGCGCCGGGCCGTGCGCGCGTACCGCCGGCCCGGTTGGCGTCGCGTCGCGTCTCGAGTTGAGTCGGCGACGCGCACGGAGAGCGGAGCGCCGAGCAGCCGCCAGATTTCGTTGTCATCGCGTCCGCAGGGTGTTGGTAGGCGGGGGCGACGGCGCGCGCCACGCGGGGCGCGCGAAATGGCGAGTTCTAGGGCGCGGCGGCGCGCAGGTAAGGCGGCGAGACGATGCGCTCGCTGGAGGCGGAGCAGCAAAAGCGTCGCCGGCGATCGCCGCCGGGGGTCCGCCTGCGCCCTGTCGCACCTCCGGCCCCCACGTGTGCGCCTCAGGCGGTCTACAGCGCCATATTCGCGACGCAGTCCGATCCCACACCACCAGTTCCGAGCGCGGACGCGAGATCCGAGCCACTTCGATGTCGCACTGCGTGGACGGCGCGTAGACGCGAGCTCCGCGGCGCGGTACCGCCGCGGCCGCCGCGGCCGCGCGGTCCGCAACCTGGCGGCGAGGCCCGCGGCGGCGGCGACGACCGAGCCCCCGCGAGGCCTGCGGAGCACGACAGCTCCGTGGCCTCGCGTCGTGGCCGCGTGTGCGGCTGCGCGGCGCTCGCCGGGGTCGAGGTCGACCGCCGGCGCCCGAAGCGCCACTCGACGACGGCTCGAGCTCATCGGGCGACAGCCGAAGAAGCGCGCGTCGCAGCCGCCGCATAAACGCGCGCACAATACCATGGGCAAGCTCGACGTGCAGGTCATGCGCCACATGACCAAGGACGACTACCGCGTGCTCACGGCGGTGGAGATGGGCATGCGCAACCACCACGCGGTGCCCGTGCCGCTCATCGTGTCCATCGCGGGCCTGCGCCACGGCGGCGCGGCCAAGTTCCTCAACACGCTGCTGCGCTTCAAGCTCGTCTACCACGACTGCGCCAAGTACGACGGCTACCGGCTCACGTGGATGGGCTACGACGTGCTCGCGCTGAACGTCTTCTGCCGGCGCGGCTCCGTGGACTCCGTGGGCCGGAAGATCGGCGAGGGCAAGGAGTCGGACGTCTTCGAGGGCTACCGGCATGCCGACGGCCGCCGCGTCGTCATCAAGCTCCACCGCCTCGGGAAGACGTCGTTCAAGCGCGTCAAGGACACGCGCGACTACCTCGAGGGCCGGTCGTCGGCGGGCAACTGGCTCAACATGAGCCGCCTCGCCGCGAAGCGCGAGTGGGACTTCCTGAACTGCCTCCACGACGACGGCGCCTTCCGCGTGCCCGAGCCCCTGGACCAGAACCGCCACGGCGTCGTCATGTCCTTGGCGCCGGGGCTGCCGCTGTACCAGCTCGGCGCCGAGGGCTGCCTCGCGGACCCGGCGACGGTGCTCGACGACTGCGTGAACGTGAGCCGCCTGCTCGCGCGGCGCGGCCTCATCCACTGCGACCTCAACGAGTTCAACCTGATCGTCGACTCGCCGACGTCGACGGTGACGCTCATCGACTTCCCGCAGATGATCTCGACGAAGCACCCGAACGCGCACTTCTACTTCGAGCGCGACCTCAAGGGGCTCGTCAAGTTCTTCACGATGAAGCTCAAGTACGAGATCTCGCCCGAGGACGTCGCGGACATCCTGTCGCTCGACAACGCGCTCCGGGGCGACGACGAGGCGACGCCCGCGCGGCTCGACGTCGCGACGAAGGCGTCGGGCTACGACGGCACGCAGCCGGACAAGCGCCGGGGCAAGGGCAAGTACGAGGACGGCGAGGGCGCCGAGGGCGGCGGCGCGGACGACGACGACGACGACGGCGAGGCCGGCGACCCCGAGGCGGACGAGGACGAGACGGAGGACGAGACGGCGGGCGACTCGGAGGACGAGCCGGACGCCGCGGCGCTCCGCGCGGAGTTCCTCGCCATGGCGCGCCGCGACGCGCCGGCGGCCGACGAGCCGGCGCCGGCGCCGATGCGCGAGACCTTCTTCGACGACGAGCCCGAGGGCGAGGCCGCGGAGCGGCGCCAGGCGGCGGACGTGTGCACGCGCAAGCTCCGCCGCGAGCGGAGCAAGCAGACGGCGAAGCGCGCGAACCACAACGGCGCCGGCGCGTCGCGCAACTTCTCCAAGACGCGCACGGGCCACGGCAAGATCCGCCACAAGGACCACATCTTCGACTCGCTCTAGGTCCTTTTCCTAACTTCGACTTTCGCTTTTTAGATCTGTCGCGCTGCCAAACAACACGGCGCGAAGCCAATGAAGTGCAACTAAGCCGTTGAAGATTCAAGTGCTTTGAAACTCTCCCAGAAGCGCTTCGCTTCGACCTGGGGCAGCCAGTCGGTCTGGCAGCCCGCCGATGGCGCACAACGGCGAGGTGGTCAGCTACCAAGGCACGTCCTCCCTCCACGTCGCCAGGTTCGCGAAGCGCAGCGAGGCCGACGCCGCCTTCGACGCGCTGGGCTTCCACTACGCCTCCGTGCTCTTCAAAAAGGACTCGCACGGCTGGTGGAGCGTCGCGAAGACCTACGGCCTCCAGCGCACGGTCGACAGCCTCATCGCCGCCCGGGGCCGGGAGCGCGACGTCGAGGACGCGTCGACCGACGACCAGGCCGCGGAGCACGTCCGGGGCTCCGTCGTCGCGCGGCGCCGGAAGACGCCGCAGGGCCGCCAGTTCACGATTCTAGAGCTGCGCTTCGTGCGGCGGGGCCGGTCGCTGAGCCGCCAGGTCGTCTTCGCGTCCGTGGACCGCTTCACGAAGGCCCTGCGGGCCTTCGGGCAGACGGAGGGCGACATCGCGGAGTTCCGCGGCGCCGCGGCCAAAGCCGCGGTCTGCTGCGTCGCGCCGGACAGCGACGACGAGGCGCCGTCGCTGTCCGCGACGGCGACGGAGATGCTCGAGACGGCGCTCGCCGCGGACTGCGCCGCCGTCGAGGCCTGGCTCGACGCGTCCCAGGCCGTGGAGAAGGCCGTGCCGCGGCTCGGGTGCGGGTCCAAGGGCGTCGGCACCTACGGCGGCAAGGCCAAGGTCGGCGCGGGGTCCCTCGACGCGGCGACGCTGCGCAAGGCGCTGGAGACGGGCGCGCCGGAGGTGCGCGAGCCACCGCTTCGGACGCACGACTCACCCCCGTTTTTTATAGGTGACGGTGCTCCTCGTCCCCAAGGCCCGCGACGACGACGCGGACGCGCGGAACCGGGGCCGCGCGCTCTTCCGCGTCGTCATCGACTGCCCGGCCCACTCGCTCGCCGTCGAGCTCGAGTCCCAGCGCTTCCAGGCCTTCGTGGACCTCGACGAGGCGCTCCGGGAGCGCCGCGCGCGGCCCCGGGACGGCGCGGACGGCCGCTACGACTCCGTCGAGGCCGCGCTCGCGGAGTCGTTCGCCCCGGCGCCGCCGCCCTTCCCGCGGCGCTACGCGAAGCGGTCCTTCGCGACCTTCGGGAGCCCGCTGACGGGCCACGAGCTCGAGGACCGGCGGAGCGCGCTCGCGCTCTACTTCTCCGAGCTGCTGAAACGCGACGCCGGCGACGGCGGCGAGGACGCGCGGGCGGCGTTGGTCGGCTGGCTGCGGGCCATGGGGCCCCAGGCCGCCGACGACGACGCCGACGACAGGGCCGCGGCGAGCAGCCCGCCGCGCGGCGGCGGCGCCAAGGGCCTGCTCCGCGCGGGCGTCGGCCTCGTCTCCGCGTGGGCGTCTCGGGGCCGCGACGCGGCCGCGGAGCCGTCGGCGGCGAAGCGCGCCGGCGCCGCGGCGAAGAAGGGCCGGAGCCGCAAGGGCGCCGTGCCGCCGCGCATCAAGATGGCCCACGAGATGGACGCGCCCGACGGCGACCTCCGGCTCGGCGCGCGGTCGCGGCGCCGCCTCTTCGGCGTCGTCGACGACGGCGACGGCGACGAGGGCGGCCGCGACGTCGACGTCGAGTTCGAGGCCTTCGACAGCGAGGACGAGGCGGCGGGCGTCGCGGCCGTCGAGGAGGCCCCGCGGTCCGCGAGCCCGCCGCTCCGCATCTTCGGCCGCATCGACGACGGCGACGCGGACGGCGGCGACGACCCCCCTGGCGTCGCCGCGCGCGAGCCGCCCGACGACGACGGCGAGGCCGCGGCGCTCCTCGAGGAGATGCGGGCCGCGCTCGAGCCGCAGAGCGACGAGGTGCTCATGTTCGCGCTCGCGGCCGTGGAGGGATTCGACGGCTGCGTGGCCGCGCGGCGCCGCGCGAGCCCCTTCGTCGTGTCCGCGCGCGTCTTCGACGACCTCAAGGAGGACTCGTGGCCCCAGACGTCGGAGCCGCGGCCCGCGGACGCCATGGCCTGGGCGCCGCCGTGCCAGTTCATCCTGCCGCTCGACGCGGCGGCGCGCGCGGCGCCGGACGGCGACGCCGACCGGCCCGAGACGGCGGAGGACGAGGCCGAGGACCCGCCGCGCCTGTCGAAGCCGCGGGTCGTCTTCGGCCTCCACGACGCGTCGCGCGGCAAGAGCTCCGACCCCGACGCGTCGCTGGAGTGCGTCTGCGTCCTCGACCCCGCGGACTACGCGGACACGTCGGACGTGCGCCTGGATCTCGTCGACGACGAGCACGCGCGGCTCGGGGCCACGCTCGTGGGCCGGTGCCACGTCCTCTCGCGGGCCATCTTCGAGGCGTCGCGCGGCCGCATCCACTTCGACGCCGTCCTAGTGTACGAGAAGAAGAAGGCGACCCAGGGCGACCTGCTGGACGCGCTCTTCTGCAGCGTGGGCGTGGGCTTCGCCTGCGCCGACGCGGGCGGCGACGACGTCTTCTGCGGCGACTTCATGGACGGCGACGGCCCCGGGTCCGTCGAATTCTGCGGCGAGTTCTACGCGGAGGAGGACGACCTCGCGAAGCCCGGCGACGACGTCGTCGAGGAGGCGCTGGAGATCGAGGAGGGCGAGCTCGCGGGCGCGTTCACGCGGAGCGGCGGCGCGGACCCGAACTGGATCCGGCTGGGCGCGTGCGTGCCCGACGACCCGCGGCGGCCGCGCGCGCACGCGCCCAAGCCCGCGACGCTCGACCCGGGCTACTCGAGCTTCCGCCGCTTCGACGTCCTGGGCCAGGTCGTCACCCAGGACTGGCACGTGGCCCTCGACGCGGACGCCGACGCCCACGGCTGGTCCTACGCGGCGTCGCTCAGCGCGACGGCGTGGCGCGCGGACGCGGCGCCGGGCCGCGTCTACCGCCGCCAGATCTGGCACCGCTACTCCGTCCGCCCGAACGCGAAGCAGGACGTCGACGTCGACGGGGAGGCGTAACGCATGGAGCGGCGTCCCCTCGTCGCCGCTGCGCATGGTCGTGTTGCGGTGCAACAACCGCTTTCGGAATTCCTCGTCTTCGGCCGAGTCGGATCCGAGTCGGGGCAGTGCCCGGAAGTTGCGCACCGTGTTGCAGTGCAACAACCGCTTTTCGGCCGAGCTCGAGTCGGGGCAGCTTTCGGTGGCTGCGGCGGGCCTCGGCGGCCGCGGGACGACGCCTCCGGCCGTCGCCCGCCGTGAAGACCATGGTCAAGGCCCACACGGCGGAGATCGTGACCCACGTCGAGACCGTGAAATTCGCGAAGCGCAGCGAGGCCGAGGAGGCGTTCCAGCTCCTGTCCTGGCGCCACGCGTCCGTGCTCTTCAAGAAGGACTCGCACGGCTGGTGGCGCGTCGCGCGGAGCTACGGCCTCGCGGCGCGCGTGCAGCGCATCGTCGACAAGCGCGCCGCGGAGCGCGACGCGGAGGACCGGGACCCGCGGCACCTCGTCGCGTCCGTCGTCGCGCGGCGGCGGCGGAACGCGAAGGCGCGCCAGTTCACGGTCCTCGAGCTTCGCTTCGTGGCCAGGGGCGAGGACGGCGCCCGCGTGCGGCGCACGGTCTTCGCGGGCGTGGACCGCTTCGTCGACGCGCTCGAGGCCTTTGGCATCGACGGCGGCGCGACGGCGGGCTTCAAGCGCGAGGCCGAGCGGGCCGCGCACTGCTGCGTGAACCCCGACTCCGACGACGAGGCGCCGACGCTGAGCGCCGCGGCGACGGACATGCTCGAGGAGGCCGTGTGCCGCTTCCCCTACCAGATCCAGCTCTGGCTCGAGGCCGTCGCGGCCGTCGAGGCGGCGGTCCCCGCGCTCGCGTGCGACGAGAGCGGCGTGTCGACCTACGGCGGCGTCGCGCGCGTGGCGTCGAGCGCGCTGACCGTCGAGTGCCTCTGCGCCGTGCTGCGGGGCGGCGGGCCCGACGCGGCGGTCGCGGGGAACCGGGGCGCGGGCGGCGCGCTCGGCTTCGACGGCGCGCTCGACTGCCCGTCGCTCGCGCTCTCCGTGGACCTCCCGCGCTGCACGCTGGCGCGCCTCGAGGCGCTGGAGGCGGCGCTCGAGGACGCCGCGGCGGGCGCGTGGATCCTGCCCGTGTTCCCGAAGCGGTGGGTGAAGCGCGACTTCGCCCGCTTCGACGACCGGCTCGACCGATTGGAGGCCGCGGACCGGACGGGCATGGTGCGGGCCTACCTGCAGCAGGTGCTCTGCCACGTCTTCCCCTCGCTCGACGCCCCCGGGCAGGCCATCGTCTGCGAGTGGCTCGGCGGCACGCCGGGGGACCCGCGGAGGCCGAAGCGGCCGCGGCTGAGCCTCGTCGCGGGCCCTTCGCCGGACGCGGACGCCGCGGCGCCCGTGCTCGAGCGGCGGCGCAGCTCCGCGGCGACGAAGCGCTTCCAGCGCCACGAGTCCGACAGCAGCGACGACGACGAGCGCGCGGCGGCGCCGCGCGCGGACGCGGGCGCGGCGCCGCGGCGGACCTCGCTGTCCAAGCTCTTCGGCGGCCGGTCGCCGACCGTCTTCGCGGCCAAGGCGCCCGCGGGGCCGTCGGAGGCGGAGAAGTTCGAGAAGACGCGCGCCG